>NC_092089.1:71534911-71642411 GCF_045679555.1 Salvelinus alpinus
AATAATAGTGAAGACCTCATCACTATGAAATAACAAACATGGAATCATGTAGTAACCAAAAAAGTGTTAAACAAAACAAACTATATTTTCTATTTGAGATTTTTCAAAGAAACCACCCCTTGCCTTGATGACAGCTCTCATGAGGACCACCACAGGAAAGACCCAGAGTTAGCTGTGCTGCAGAGGATAAGTTCATTAGAGTTAATTGCACCTCAGATTGCAGCCCAAATAAATACTTCACAGAGTTCAAGTAACAGACACATCTCAACATCAACAATTCAGAGGACACTGCGTGAATCAAGCCTTCATGGCCGAATTGCTGCAAAGAAACCATTACTAAAGCACACCAATAAGAAGAAGAGACTTGCTTGGGCCAAGAAACTTGATCAATGGACATTAGACCGGTGGAAATCTGTAATTTGGTCTGATGAGTCCAAATTTGCGATTTTTGGTTCCAACCGCTGTGTCTTTGTGAACGGATGATCTCCGCATGATCTCCGCATGTGTGGCATGGAGGAGGAGGTGTGATGGTGTGGGGGTTCTTTGCTGGTGACTCTGTCTGTGATTTATTTAGAATTTAAGGCACACTTAACCAGCATGGCTACCACATCATGCTGCAGCAATACGCCATCCCATCTGGTTTGCGCTTAGTGGGACTATCATTTGTTTTTCAACAGGACAATGACCCAACACACCTCCAGGCTGTGAAAAGGCTATTTGACCAAGAAGGAGAGTGATGGAGTGCTGCGTCAGATGACCTGGCCTCCACAATCACCTGACCTCAACCCAATTGAGATGGTTTGGGATGAGTTGGACCGCAGAGTGAAGGAAAATCAGCCAACAAGTGCTTAGCATATGTGGGAACTCCTTCAAGACTGTTGGGAAAGCATTCCAGGTGAAGCTGGTTGAGAGAATACCAAGAGTGTGCAAAGCTGTCATCAAGGCAAAGGGTGGCTACTTTGAAGACACTTTTTAACACTTTTTTGGTTACTACATGATTCCATGTGTGTTATTTCATAGTTCTACAATGTTGAAAATAGTAATAAAAATGAAGAAAAACCCTTGAGGTGTGTGTCCAAGCTTTTGACTGGTACTGTATATCTGAACCTAAATCTACACAGATTACATTGTATGAGCCATGTTTGTATTATGGACCCGGTAAAATACTTTCACAAAACATAAATCCCTGTAGTAACCAGATCACTGGGTAGTGGGGTAGTGGGGGGGGGGGGGGGGGGGGGGGGTTAGGAAATGTAGGTGGTTTAGTGTAAGTAAGACCCTTGGACATACAGTGGGGAGAACAAGTATTTGATACACTGCCGATTTTGCAGGTTTTCCTACTTACAAAGCATGTAGAGGTCTGTAATTTTTATCATAGGTACACTTCAACTGTGAGAGACGGAATCTAAAACAAAAATCCAGAAAATCACATTGTATGATTTTTAAATAATTAATTTGCATTTTATTGCATGACATAAGTATTTGATCACCTACCAACCAGTAAGAATTCCGGCTCTCACAGACCTGTTAGTTTTTCTTTAAGAAGCCCTCCTGTTCTCCACTCATTACCTGTATTAACTGCACCTGTTTGAACTCGTTACCTGTATAAAAGACACCTGTCCACACACAATCAAACAGATTCCAACCTCTCCACAATGGCCAAGACCAGAGAGCTGTGTAAGGACATCAGGGATAAAATTGTAGACCTGCACAAGGCTGGGATGGGCTACAGGACAATAGGCAAGCAGCTTGGTGAGAAGGAAACAACTGTTGGCGCAATTATTAGAAAATGGAAGAAGTTCAAGATGACGGTCAATCACCCTCGGTCTGGGGCTCCATGCAAGATTTCACCTCGTGGGGCATCAATGATCATGAGGAAGGTGAGGGATCAGCCCAGAACTACACGGCAGGACCTGGTCAATGACCTGAAGAGAGCTGGGACCACAGTCTCAAAGAAAACCATTAGTAACACACTACGCCGTCATGGATTAAAATCCTGCAGCGCACGCAAGGTCCCCCTGCTTAAGCCAGTGCATGTCCAGGCCTGTCTGAAGTTTGCCAATGACCATCTGGATGATCCAGAGGAGGAATGGGAGAAGGTCATGTGGTCTGATGAGACAAAAATAGAGCTTTTTGGTCTAACTCCACTCGCCGTGTTTGGAGGAAGAAGAAGTATGAGTACAACCCCAAGAACACCATCCCAACCGTGAAGCATGGAGGTGGAAACATCATTCTTTGGGGATGCTTTTCTGCAAAGGGGACAGGACGACTGCACCGTATTGAGGGGAGGATGGATGGGGCCATGTATCGCGAGATCTTGGCCAACAACCTCCTTCCCTCAGTAAGAGCATTGAAGATGGGTCGTGGCTGGGTCTTCCAGCATGACAACGACACGAAGCACACAGCCATGGCAACTAAGGAGTGGCTCCGTAAGAAGCATCTCAAGGTCCTGGAGTGGCCTAGCCAGTCTCCAGACCTGAACCCAATAGAAAATCTTTGGAGTGAGCTGAAAGTCCGTATTGCCCAGCGACAGCCCCGAAACCTGAAGGATCTGGAGAAGATCTGTAGGGAGGAGTGGGCCAAAATCCCTGCTGCAGTGTGTGCAAACCTAGTCAAGAACTACAGGAAACGTATGATCTCTGTAATTGCAAACAAAGGTTTCTGTACCAAATATTAAGTTCTGCTTTTCTGATGTATCAAATACTTATGTCATGCAATAAAATGCAAATTAATTACTTAAAAATCATACAATGTGATTTTCTGGATTTTTGTTTTAGATTCCGTCTCTCATAGTTGAAGTGTACCTA
This sequence comes from Salvelinus alpinus, assembly GCF_045679555.1. NCBI lineage: Eukaryota > Metazoa > Chordata > Actinopteri > Salmoniformes > Salmonidae > Salvelinus > Salvelinus alpinus. The sequence goes on from NC_092089.1 coordinate 71,537,719, forward strand.
TGATAATAATTACAGACCTCTACATGCTTTGTAAGTAGGAAAACCTGCAAAATCGGCAGTGTATCAAATACTTGTTCTCCCCACTGTATAATGTGAATTGTTTACTGACACACACACACACACACACACACACACACACACACACACACACACACACACACACACACACACACACACACACACACACACACACACACACACACACACACACACACACGTCCACACACTGTAGGTCGTGCCTGTTTTGGTGTAGTAGGTCATTAGGTTGAGTTTGTTTGGTGGCAGAGAAATATAGGGAGAGACAATCCCTGTAGATGTCTTTCTCTTTACTATGGATGTTCTTCTTGGAATCTCCCTGTATGTGATAAACACAGTGCAACACCACATCAAGGTTTGGTTGGACTCCTCTCTGCCTGCAGTATGTACTTTATATAGCACGTTTGATTGGTTGTCCCATGATGAAAATGAAATGATTGTGGAGAGAATGTTATGTGGTGAGAAGGAAGGGAAGATGATCATGATGTGTGTGTGTTGGTGTGTGTGTGAATAGTTTAGTATGTAATTGTAAGTGTACGTGTGTGTATGTGATTGAGTATGCGCTTGCATGCATGTGTCTCAGTATGTGTGTGTATGTGTTCACTAGCGTGTGTACGTACGATCTGGCTGCTTGCAAAGCCCTGTTTGAGGAAGATGCAGGCGGGTCCCACGATCCTGTGTAACACGGTGCAGTTCTGGACCAGTGCAGACAGTGGCGCCTTAAATTCTTCGTCCTCACCCGATTCCTCCTCGCCCTCCGACCGGGGCCCCTCCTGGCCCCCTGCCCTCCCCTTGCCCCCCTGGGGCCCGACGGCCCCCTTAGAACCAGAATCATCCAGAACTAGTGAACCTAACAGTCGTTGGTTTCACACTCTGTTTCCCTCTCTTTCTGCTGAGGTCTGACAGCCAGCTGTCCACAGCACTAGTCCTCAGGGAGATCTGATGTTACATCAGCAAACAGGACAGGATTGGCAATCTCTGTCAGACTTTTAGAAGTTTAACTCTATCTACATGACAAGCCCTATCAGCCAGCAGACCATCAGCCTAATAAGTCTAGCTCTCTGTCTGTTTATGTGCTGGTCTGTGTATTGGTTACAAGAAGCTATGCTTTCCCTCCATCTCTCACTCTCTCATCTATCTCTTTCTCTGCTCTGTTTTCCAAGGCTCAGTCTTGGTTCAGAGTTGGATTGGGGCGTTCATTCTGGAAAGTGTTCAGACACTCTGCTCAACTCAGAGACTCAACACAGTGTTACATAACACACTTACAGATTACATCTAGTCAATATGATAATACCAGAGTTGTGTTTAGTTACAGTTTTTCTCAACCTGTGTACAAACATATTTTGGAAGTGTGGTTAAACTAACCAACAGCAAACCAACAATGATCAAATGCTTAAGTACATTTGCAGAATGTCTGATAAGTTTCTTGCCTTTATGCCTGGAATGCATATACTGTATTAGACCCAGTTTTACAAAACTGTAAATACAGTTGTCATCAATGAATGCAATATTCAATGCGAAGTGTTTTGTTTACAGAATATTAACGTGTTGTTTTCATCAGAAGAGAAAAGGTTGCAAATGTGTTCACTGTTTCTGGCAATCAGTAAATACGACTACACAATATTGGAAATGGAAGGTACAATATAGGGAAAGCTCTAGGCAACAGGGACCGTCAAATTTGTAAGATGTTTTACAACATTGCAGATATGCAGAAAATAAAGTGGAGTTACTTCTAAGGGACTTTGGGTTACTCCTAAACATTCCCACTGTGTAAAAAGTGGTTGGATCAACATTGTTTCCACATCATTTCAACCCCAAACAAATCTATGTGATGATGTGGAATCAATGTGGTAAATCAATTTGCCAATCGTTTTTTTTCACCCAACTTTGAACCGAAATCCAATGACATGGGTAATGTTTTGTTGTTGATTTCACTTTGAATTCACATTAGTTGACAGCTCAACCAAATGTGAATCAAAACTATACGTTGAACTGGGGTCTATGCCCAGTGGGTTGTGACCTTCCATTATAGAGCTTTACTTTGGTGTGGATTGAGGCCTATACATTCATATCCAGTTGTGTTCTCCCATTGTATTCACCTTCCTTATTTCTATTGGGGATTGTGTGTCTGCAGCTGATGGAAGGTACAGTACTGAATACATGGCATTGGATTGTGTTTCTGCAGCCGATGGAAGGTACAGTACTGAATACATGGCATTGGATTGTGTTTCTGCAGCCGATGGAAGGTACAGTACTGAATACATGGCATTGGATTGTGTTTCTGCAGCCGATGGAAGGTACAGTACTGAATACATGGCATTGGATTGTGTTTCTGCAGCCGATGGAAGGTACAGTACTGAATACATGGTATTGGATTGTGTTTCTGCAGCCGATGGAAGGTAAAGTACTGAATACATGGCATTGGATTGTGTTTCTGCAGCCGATGGAAGGTACAGTACTGAATACATGGCATTGGATTGTGTTTCTGCAGCCGATGGAAGGTACAGTACTGAATACATGGCATTGGATTGTGTTTCTGCAGCCGATGGAAGGTACAGTACTGAATACATGGCATTGGATTGTGTTTCTGCAGCCGATGGAAGGTACAGTACTGAATACATGGCATTGGATTGTGTTTCTGCAGCCGATGGAAGGTACAGTACTGAATACATGGCATTGGATTGTGTTTCTGCAGCCGATGGAAGGTACAGTACTGAATACATGGCATTGGATTGTGTTTCTGCAGCCGATGGAAGGTACAGTACTGAATACATGGTATTGGATTGTGTTTCTGCAGCCGATGGAAGGTACAGTACTGAATACATGGCATTGGATTGTGTTTCTGCAGCCGATGGAAGGTACAGTACTGAATACATGGTATTGGATTGTGTTTCTGCAGCCGATGGAAGGTACAGTACTGAATACATGGCATTGGATTGTGTTTCTGCAGCCGATGGAAGGTACAGTACTGAATACATGGCATTGGATTGTGTTTCTGCAGCCGATGGAAGGTACAGTACTGAATACATGGCATTGGATTGTGTTTCTGCAGCCGATGAAAGGTACAGTACTGAATACATGGCATTGGATTGTGTTTCTGCAGCCGATGGAAGGTACAGTACTGAATACATGGCATTGGATTGTGTTTCTGCAGCCGATGGAAGGTACAGTACTGAATACATGGCATTGGATTGTGTTTCTGCAGCCGATGGAAGGTACAGTACTGAATACATGGCATTGGGTTGTGTTTCTGCAGCCGATGGAAGGTACAGTACTGAATACATGGCATTGGATTGTGTTTCTGCAGCCGATGGAAGGTACAGTACTGAATACATGGCATTGGGTTGTGTTTCTGCAGCCGATGGAAGGTACAGTACTGAATACATGGCATTGGATTGTGTTTCTGCAGCCGATGGAAGGTACAGTACTGAATACATGGCATTGGGTTGGGAAGATATTGTTGAAGGATTCCTGCGCGGTGTGCTTATTTTCTATTTTCTTTTTGATCAGGAATAATATTGTAATTTCCCATTATTATGCACCTTTTGATAGTTGTGTTTCCAATTTTGATCTTCATGATTTAGTGACTGCAAAGCAAATATTTTGATCACTAGAATCAAAAACAACACGACTACCTTTTGAAAATGCATTTACTGTTTTTCAGTGGGCCACAGAATTCTGTGTCTTGAGAACACTTTAAAAAAAATCAACAACATTGATCTATAAAAACAAAATGCTTGTATGCGCTTGAGAATAACTGTAGTATCAAAATCCAAGCTGGTACAAGATTGATCTGGTTGTTGGGCCTGCCCTTTAGGAAACACAAGGATAAAGATCTCTGGGGAGTAATACTGCTTATCAGGCTCGGAGATAATCAAAGAAAGATCTCCATTGTACAGAGATGCAGAGACAATATGCATATAAGTGAAAAGGAAACGTCATAGGAAACGTCTCTACTGGAGTTTTTCAGAATAATCACGTTGAATTGTTTCAGATCAATGTTGTTTAAAAATGCACAGCACCTATTCTAAATGGAGTACTTTGCAGAAAAAATACATTTTGCCAATATTTTCAGGATACTACACACATAAACACACAGACAAGGAAATAGCAAGCAAGCAAAGGCTTCTCTCGTCCCATATCTTAAAAAAAAAGCAAATAACTGCTCTTACCTTCTTCATTTTGTTTTTCATGGATGGCTTAGTACAATTACCCATCCCTTTTCCTCGGAGTGTGAAGTAACACTCCTGACCCTCCTTCTCTTTTCCCTCCCTCTCTGTTCTATTTTTCTTGTTCCTATTTTTTCTGTCTTTCTCTCTCTCTCTCTTCCCCCTTTCTTTGGCGTTCCAAAGGTCCCACCCGAGATGAGAGTTCTGAGGTGGGGTCCAGGAGGTCCTATCACCCAGTCACATCGTGGTCTGCAGTGATGTTCATATCAGAGATGAAACATACAGTAGAACCTCTAATCCACACTCAGAAGATCCTAAATCCCGTAAACAACATCCTGATCTGCGTTTAAGGTCGCCTAAAACAAACATTAACCTAGCCCACTTCTATGTCTGAACAGAAAAGAGTTCATGCGGTGCATTACTCTGTCCCTCTCGCTCCTACTCACTCATCAAGTCTCAATTTGACCCCTTCTTAAATCCCCTATCTCTCTACCCCTCTCCCTCTCTCCTTCTCTCTGTCCCTGGAGCAAGGCTTGTTACACCATTCAAATGACTACATCTACGTAGGGGGGTGAGATGCAGACAGACAGACAGAGAGGGGGAGAGATAGACAGAGAGAGGGAGGAGAGATAGAGAGAATTAGAGGGGACAAACGCAAGGGATTTAAAAATTCCTATCCCTTCATTTCAGATTAAAGGGAGAGATGGAGGGGTAAGAAGAGAAACGGATAGAGTAAGGAGATTGAGAGAAACAACGAAAGGGAGAAATTGAGGGCAGGTTGGAGAGAGAGGTGATACAAGATGAAAAGAGATGATGAGAAGGAGGAGTGATGGAGAGAAAAGGATGGAACATTCAGAGAGACAGGGAGAAAGAAAATCAAACTGGTCATGAGATAAAAATCTACGGGAAAGCAGGAAGAGAACAAGACAAGAAGCAAAACAGGGAAAGAAACAACAAATGAGCGAGGAAGAAAAGAGCCAAGAGTGAGACTGATGCTCAAACAGCCTGGAAGCAAGCTGCTGTTTTGGACTACCATTAGATGTGTGTATGTGCGTATGTTAGAATCACACACACCATTAACTGTATGCGTGTGTTAATCATATCCAAACCAAATACGCGCATCACAGGCGACTGCTCTAATTGGTCTGTTTTTAAAATCAATAAACACATCTTCATGCTTTCCTTGGATGTCAAATATAATATTCTCTCTGATTGGTGCATGATAAAAGCATTACAGAGGTTCTAATCCGAGCTGTAAGGCTGTCTAATCCAGAGACACAGGACATAATATCAGACACTCCAGGACAACATTTAAACTGTGTTTCTGTGCCACAACACTGACTCACATGACTAAATAAATACTATGACTACTGACGGGAATTACATGCTGTATAAAGAGAGAGAGAGAGAGAGAGAGAGAGAGAGAGAGAGAGAGAGAGAGAGAGAGAGAGAGAGAGAGAGAGAGAGAGAGAGAGAGAGAGAGAGAGAGAGAGAGAGAGAGAGAGAGAGAGAGAGAGAGAGAGAGAGAGAGAGAGAGAGAGAGAGAGAGAGAGAGAGAGAGAGAGAGAGAGAGAGAGAGAGAGAGAGAGAGAGAGAGAGAGAGAGACTACTATCCAGAGAGTGTGTCTGTGTGTGTACGTGTGTACGTGTGCATGTGTGTGTTGTATAAATAACATTTGTAGTAGGATATACATTTTGTGACATTCCATGACCACTCAAAGATGAGGCTTACCTGATGTAACTTGGCATCAAATTCGGCCAAATATTTATTTAATATTTGATACTGTAGTTTGGTCATGTCCCTCTCTACCCCTTCCGGCTCTCTCTCTGTCTCTGTCTCTCTCTCTCTCTCTCTCTCTCTCTCTCTCTCTCTCTCTCTCTCTCTCTCTCTCTCTCTCTCTCTCTCTCTCTCTCTCTCTCTCTCTCTATCTCTCTCTCTCTCTCTCTCTCACTCTCTCTCTTTCACACCCATTCAAACCCAGACCTATGGTGATAGTAGCAGATAAGAAGTATGAGTGCCAAGATTAACTGAGTGACAGATGTCTGTTACAAGATCAACCGACCGCTTTTCCTCTGTACTTTTGGAGACAGACTTGGATTTAGATCAAACGAACATTTTGGCTCATGTCATGACGGAATCTTTAACAAGTACTAGGTCAGTTCTAGGGCAGTTCAACACTGCAGTGTCAATTTAATACCACTAGAGGACAGCTTCTGTCCAAAATATAGTACAAAATATAGTGTTCCATAAGTATTTGGCAGAATTTAAAGCAGCAATCAGCAGCTGAAACATCAAAAAAGTGTACTCCCCGTACTGTTTGGGTAAAAAGCTGAGGGATGGGGCTGGAGAAATATAACGACTCTCAAATTCATAGACCGAGCTATGGATGCAAGCACTGACCATCCATGATATCAACATGATTGTTTTAACCATGTTTTCAGGCAATATAGTGTTTGTTTACATTTACTTTGTTAACAAACATTGGAGTAAAACAAGCTTATATTTTGGGTTCTGAAGCTCATTAGGCATTTAGAAGTTGCATTATTCAAGAATCAATGGGTATATATAATTAATTTATAAGTCACAAAATGTATGTAGCAACTGCAGATTGCCACTTTTAAACCACATTGTATTTTATTTATATAGCCACAAGGGAATATTTTCCTTGTTTAATAAATAGGATCTCTACAGATCGGTGTCCCACCCTCGGGACGGTTGAGCTAATGTGCGCTAATGTGATTAGCATGACGTTGTAAGTAACAAGAACATTTCCCAGGACATAGATATATCTGATGTGTCTAAATTCTTGTTAATCTAACTGCACTGTCTAATTTACAGTAGCTATTACAGTGAAAGAATACCATGCTATTGTTTGAGGAGGGTGCACAATTATGAACTTGAAAATGTATGAATAAACCAATTAGGCACATTTGGGCAGTCTTGATACAACATTTTGAATCGATATGCAATAGTTCATTGGATAAGTCTAAAACTTTGCACAAACACTGCTGCCATCTAGTGGCCAACGTCTAAATTGCGCCTGGGCTAGAATAATTCATTATGGCCATTCTCTTGCATTTCAAAAAAGATGATACAAAAACAAAACGCATGTTTTTTTCTCTGTATTATGTTTTACCAGATCTAATGTGTTATATTCTCCTACATTAATTTCACATTTCCACAAACTTCAAAGTGTTTACTTTCAAATGCTATCAAGAATATGCATATCCTTGCTTCAGGGCCTGAGCTACAGGCATTTAGATTTGGGTATGTCATTTTATGCGAAAATGTAAAAAATACTTAAGAGGTTTTAACTATCCTTTTGTGGATTTCATGTGTTCACGAGGAAAGAAGAACAAGATCTCTCTCACACACACACACACACACACACACACACACACACACACACACACACACACACACACACACACACACACACACACACACACACACACACACACACACACACACACACACACACACACACACACACACACACACACACACACACACACACACACACACACACACACACACACACACAGGGTAAATCAGGACTAGTCCCAGGACAAGTCTGGTAAACAACACTCATGCTGTTGATAGGATAAACATTGTTGCAACCACTGCCATTAAGACTGATTACCTATCTAATTGATATTTTATTATTGATCATGTCAATTAATCATGTCACTCTGTTGGGTTTCTGGTTCTGTGTGTTCTGAACAGCATCTGATCTGCATCAGGTATCAGTATTAGACCTCTCTGTCACACGACCAGTATGGGTGTCAGCTCAACCCCACAACAACACACACGCACGCGCATGCAAGCACATGCACACACACACTTTGTTTGCTCTGCATGCCTAGAGGACGGAGTGTGTGGTAAGTGTGTGTGTATTGAGACAGACTCAGGTAGACACGCATCATGTAACCTGACTCTTACCCCTGACTGGAAGTAAGGCTCTGGTCGCTATGGTGATATGCGTGTAAGAGCCGGTAATTCTGTAGATGTATTGTGTTCTGATCAGGTGTCAGATACTGATACTAGTATCCAGTGACTCAACTTGTCAACTACAGGAACTCTGCAGTGCCTCAGTGAGTCAGAACCAGAGCCGAATACGGGCACAGGGGAGAGCAGGCCAGGCCAGGCAGGACAGGCCAGGGGAGAGCAGGCCAGGCAGGACAGGCTAGGCCAAGCAGGACAGGCTAGGCCAGGGGAGAGCAGGCCAGGCCAGGCAGGACAGGCTAGGCCAGGGGAGAGCAGGCCAGGCAGGACAGGCTAGGCCAAGCAGGACAGGCTAGGCCAGGGGAGAACAGGCCAGGCCAGGCAGGACAGGCTAGGCCAGGGGAGAGCAGCCCAGGCAGGACAGGCCAGACCAGGGGAGAGGGGAGGAACCAGACTCCTGAGGGCAAACCTACTGCCCCCGCCCCAAGACCCTGAAGCGTACTGTTTGGTGTTTATTACTCCTGGGGCTTAAAATTATATCTGTTACGAATTATAGTTTCCTATTGTAGCAGATGCCAATGAAGAGCTTAAACCCTCACACACGTTACCACATAAACCCTGAACACAGATAAACAACACAACTCTGTTAGCATCAAGGCTAACACTTAAACATGGGATATAGGATATAGGATAAGCAGCTACCGTAAAGTATGGGGACAGAGTCAGCGTTTTTATTTGGAGCAGGGGGCCTTAGAGTTTCAATCAGGACCTTGGTAGATTGCAATCGTGCCTTGGATGGATGGACATGGACATGGACACACACACACACACACACACACACACACACACACACACACACACACACACACACACACACACACACACACACACACACACACACACACACACACACACACACACACACACACACACACACACACACACACACACACACACACACACACACATGGCTAAAGAAGGCCTATCCCAGGGCAGACCCGGCTCTTACCGGTCCAAATGCTGGGTCCATTATAGGGAGCAGGTCTATGGACTCCATCTCTTCTTGCTTCTGACCACTCGTCTTCATCACATCTGCCACCTTGTCCTCCACATCCAGGTCCTCCTCTTCCTCCTCTTCATCCCCTGTACCTCTCTCTCTATCTCTGGGGAAGGGGGTGGGGGTCTGGCTGTACCTCCTACCATGGGGGGGGTTGACTCCAGCCGCTGAGACTTCTGAGTCTCCACTCTGCTCACTGGACCGCCTCCTCTGCTTAATCTGCTGTTTCTGAACCTTCTTACTGATCGCTGCTTTTACCTGCATGGGGAAAGTACAGGTGAGAGATCCATTATAACAACGTTGATACTGATAGTCAGGAACTGAGTCAGATCCATACAAGTGTTTCATACAAACTAAGAAATGAATCAGATATTATTATTTCAAATTGAAAAATGAACAATAATTGACTAACGAACAAATTGGTGTTTGAGGTAAAATTCACAGGTAATTTCACAAGTATTCTCCATCAATGAATCTTTTTCTCTTAATTTTATCCCATAACATCTGACAAAACCCTAAAGATTAACTTTTTTCATATACCGTACCTGCAAGGTGATCCCTATCCCCGCCCCATTCTATATCAATCCACTCATCTTTTCACCCTCAACTCCCCTCCCCTCCCCCTACCCCGAAGGTTATCCACACACACACACACACACACACACACACACACACACACACACACACACACACACACACACACACACACACACACACACACACACACACACACACACACACACACACACACACACACACACACACACACACACACACACACACACACACACACACACACACACTCATTTATATACACACAATATTATCTTAAACTCCAAGAGATGCTAAAACCTCTCATAACATCTATGTTTGTTCACTAGAGTTAGAGAGAAATTAGTCAAATTTAAAAGATAATAAAATTATACATTGTGTAATTAATTCACATGAAAACAAACCGACACAAACACACCTATACACACAAACACACACCTGTTTTGCGCTTTTCCCGTGTTGCAAGCTCATCCCTGCTGAACCACCTCCTCCGGCGGAAGAATCCTTCGGAATGATCATGAACATCTCGGTGTTGTTTTCTTACACGCTCTATCTCTTGCTCCCCCTCCCTTTCTCGCTCCCTCTCTTTCTCGCTCTCACTCTCTCTCTCTCTTCCTCCCTCTCCTCTCTAGTTTTCCTAGTGGATTTTTTTAAACAGACACTTCAAACTGACTAGTTCTGTATCTATTAAAGTCACTTTGTCTGGACTCTTCTAATTTCTGCTTTGACTTGCTTTCTCTCTCCCAAGTTTAAAATCAGAAAATATCTAATTTTTCCTAAATAAAATTGTTCTCCCTTTGTACTCCCTTGATTTCCCTCCCCTTCTCTTTACTCCCTTTCCTCTGTCTCTATCTATCCCTGTTCAATGGTTGTTAGTGCGTGCCTCTCTCTATCTCTCGTCCTGTTTGTCCAGGTGAGGGGGTTTTATCATCATGTGTCCTGAAACTCAGGGATTGAGTTCCTGCCCCTCTTTCTCTTTCTTTCTCTCTCTCTCTCTCTCTCTCTCTCTCTCTCTCTCTCTCTCTCTCTCTCTCTCTCTCTCTCTCTCTCTCTCTCTCTCTCTCTCTCTCTCTCTCTCTCTCTCTCTCTCTCTCTCTCTCTCTCGCTCTCTCTCTCTCTCTCTCTCTCTCTCTCTCTCTTCCTATCTCTCCATCACCCCCCCCCCCCCCACACACACAAACACTTTGTCTCTCTCTGTCCATCCCCCTTTTCCCTGTCTCTCTCTCGTGTTGTCTGTCTGTGATCGGTTTTGTGTAGTGATAAGTTGTGTCTGCCCAGGCCCTGGCCTTTGTTGGAACGCTAATTGGATTTTCATTGAGTTGTTCAGGTCAGCCTTTCAGGAGGAGGGAAGGGGGGAAGAGTACAGATTCAAACATGACATGTCATCACCTTCAAACATGAACATGCATGCATGGATAAATACATCATGTAGGCATGACTAAACACACACACAGTTGAGGGTACAAACACACACACACAAACAGTACCAGTCAAACGTATATACACACCTACTCATTCAACGAATGAGTGAGTGTGTCCAAACTTTTGACTGGTACTTATACCTGTGTGCCGTGAACTAAACCAGCACACAGACTCTATGCTCAATCACAGCGTGGCTTAGAGCATAACTCTAAGCTCTTCCTTACATGGACATGTATGACATCACCACAGATATTTAATTCCACTGAAAGCATCTGCTTTCTAGAAAGAAATAATAACCATAATAACCAACAGTACTTAGCCCTTAGTCTACAGGATCGTGAAGGACCACAAATAGTTCAAGGATAAATGATGAGCATCACTCTCCATCACTTCGGCCGATCTCCAATCAGTTTCAGTTCAATAAACAAGGACTATCAATGTAACCTAGCCACATACTGTTTGTACCACAGGAGGTTGGTGACACCTTCATTGGGGAGGACGGACTCATGGTAACGGCCGGAACGGAATAAATGGAATGATAATCGATTTCCATGTGTTTGATACCATTCCATTACTCCATTCCAGCCATTATTATGAGCCGTCCTCCCCTCAGCAGCCTCCTGTGTTTTGTATTACCACCTACATCTATTATGTGTAAATTGGGTTGAACTCTGTATCTTATGTTATGTCTTTATGTAATGACACATGGAACATTTCCAAACAGATTATAAAGTATTCTATCCTATTTGCCCCGCTGTTTTCTTGACCTCTGGCCCCTCCTCTTTCCTCCTCTATTCACCCCTCCCTTCTTAGCCAGCTCTTAACCTCTTTCCTCCTCTATTCACCCCTCCCTTCTTAGCCAGCTCTTAACCTCTTTCCTCCTCTATTCACCCCTCCCTTCTTAGCCAGCTCTTAACCTCTTTCCGGCTGAAAAAGAAGCTGATAGTACTCAAGCTGAAGGATAAGCGTATGGTAACAAACATTTCTCCAGTTCCTAATGAGGTTTCCATTAATCACATTAAGCCTGTCTCTCACTCCCCCTATCTGCCTGGTCATTAGTTATTGATTGGGGAGCACAAACTCAGACCGGGAGAAAAGAGATCCATTACGACAAAAACATCCAGAGTTGCACTGGTCAAAAATAGAATGGTGTATTTTACTAAGGGATAACTCAGGAGGGCCCGAGGGAAAGAGAATGATAGTTAGAGAGGTGGATAAGGGAGAGGCAGAAGCTATGTTTACACCTTGGATTAACATGTGGTTCCTGTCATCCGATCAAGATGATCTGATCAAGATTTGTTGTGTCTACACATGGTAATTAAATGTGTCTCTTATCTGCCCTCTGCTTCCATATTGTGACCAGTTCCCTGGTCCCTCCCTGTGTGCAAATTAATCCAACTTGCCTTGGAGCTCCCTTATGACACAAGCTGTATAAATTGTCTGAAAACAGCACACTTTTATAGTCAATAGTTTTACACTGATCATCACAGCCTATATTTGTTATCCAACGATTTAAAACTGGGTGTAGGCTACTGTCCCCATATCTTCGACCTGTCCACAGCCATACAAATAAATATTATTTCGTATATCCTCCTGTTTTAAAACACCAAATCAGCTTTGGTAGGCCTAGGATAATTAGCGTACCAAAAATGTGTACAGTATTTCTAAAAATATCTACACCTACAGCCAGACGCCTGGTCAAATGATGAAAACGGATTAAAGCAGCAATGGATCAACATGTCAAAGGAGCACGCATATAAAGCAAGTACTCTGGCTTTATAAAGGAATAAAGTGTCAATCAAAAAGTAACCTAAAGAGTCCTTCATATTGTAGGAAGGACTGCATATTGGACAGTGGCCTCGCTCATGCTTACAGAAAGCTATGCGCCTTTACGTATCAGTTTGGACATATTCTGCACTTTATTGCTAGCGATTTGTCTGGAAAATGCTAAAAGATTCACAGAATGTAGTATGCTAAAATCGAAAAGGATTGCATTATATTCCAGGTTCTTATTTAGTAGCCTAGGAAAAAAAGTGACATGTTGGGAGATCGACCATGGCGGTGGGTGGGTTTCCTCCAAATCATTGATCATTCAGTAACAGAGTCTCCTTCACTCATCGAGAGTTGATCGACTGATATACTAGCATTACAGAATGTAAACTTAACCACACATGTATTGGGGATACATGGGACGGACTATGATGGAGTAGCAGCAGAAGAGCACAGTGCATGACAAGTCTATGGCAAGGTATAATGTGTAGGCATAATTGCTGTTTCCACCTGTACCTTTACATCTAGCCAGAGGGGACTTTTATAACATTTCCATAGGTAAGCCACTATATTATAGCGCTGTATTATTTTCCTATCTGATATAGCAACTGAATTCGACTATTCACATGACCAAACAGTTGTTAAAGCGCTCAGCAGCTTTCCCTCAATATTGCCACAGCACTGCCCAGAATGAACAGTGGGCGGTTGGTGGGATGTTCACCCAATACCGCTCTGAATAAAATGGGCACTGGGTTCTCCCGTTTCAACTCCTGCTATAATAGGCCTTTCTGTTCTATGCTTTAAAATATAACATTTTTCGCTGGCATTGAACCTGCGAACGAGGAACCCTTTGTCGCTCATTCAGAAACAATATGTCTTCATATATATATATTTATTTATATATGCGTGATCTAATTTCGATTGGACTGTGGCACTTGGTTTCTAATGAAAACCACCATGATCTTAATTTTGGAGGGTCGTAGGAGAGTCCTAGGCAGGAGGATTATCCAGAGACAGAGCCGAGTGGATTTGAGCCTCTCTGTTTGAGGCGACCCAGGTGTAGTGGTGTGAGGCGCTAAATGATCTTTATGAAACACTGGAAAAATGTATCTGAAATGAAACCCAGGGTTGTTTACTAGTCCAATCATTAATCAAAGTCCTCTCCTTGTTCCTAGAGATCTACCTGTATGCCTATGATGAGTTATCTCTCATTGAACAGCGAGAGAGAGAACGAGGGAGGGAGGTGATGGATGGATAAACAGTCATGTAAAACGGAAGGCTTGTGTTACTGGATGTAGATTAGCCTTGGAGTAATGCTATCTAATTACAGATAAGATAGACAGATGAACTAGAAGAACCTTCATCATTAATTTGTTTGTTAAAGAAGGGATGGACAATGAACTTACTATGGGCCCGATTCAGTCTTGCAATACAGTGCATTTGGAAAGTATTCAGACACCTTGACTTTTTCCACATTTAGTTACGTTACAGCCTTACTAAAATATATATTTAAAAAAAATCCCACATCAATCTACACAAGTTTTCATACCCTTTGCTCGGTACTTTGTTGAAGGACTTCTGGCAGCAATTACAAGCTTGAGTCTTCTTGGGTATGATGCTAAAAGCTTGGCACACCTGTATTTGGTGAATTTCTCCTATTCTTCTCTGCAGATCCTCTCAAGCTCTGTCAGGTTGGATGGGAAGCGTCAATTCACAGCTATTTTCAGGTCTCTCCAGAGATGTTCGATCGGGGCTCTGGCTGGGGCACTCACGGACATTCAGAGACATTCCACTCCTGTATTGTCTTGGCTGTGTTCTTAAGGTCGTTGTCCTGTTGGAAGGTAAACCTTTTCCCCAGTCTGAGGTCCTGAGTGCTCTGGAGCAGGTTTTCATCAAGTATTTCTCTGTACTTTGCTTCGTTCATCTTTCCCTCGATCCTGACTAGTCTCCCAGTCCCTGCCGCTGAAAAACATTGCCACAGCATGATGCTGCCACCACCATGCTTCACTGTAGAGATGGTGCCAGATTTCCTCCGAACGTGACGCTTGACATTCAGGCCAAAGAGTTCAATCTTGGTTTCCTCAGACCAGAGAATCTTGTTTCTCATCAAGTTTATTTTATATAGCCCTTCGTACATCAGCTAATATCTCGAAGTGCTTTACAGAAACCCAGCCTAAAACCCCAAACAGCAAGCAATGCAGGTGTAGAAGCACGGCGGCTAGGAAAAACTCCCTAGAAAGGCCAAAACCTAGGAAGAAACCTAGAGAGGGACCAGGCTATGAGGGGTGCCCAGTCCTCTTCTGGCTGTGCCGGGTGGAGATTATAACAGAACATGGCCAAGATGTTCAAATGTTCATAAATGACCAGCATGGTCAGATAATAATCAGGAGTAAATGTCAGTTGGCTTTTCATAGCCGATCATTAAGAGTATCTCTACCGCTCCTGCGGTCTCTAGAGAGTTGAAAACAGCAGGTCTGGGACAGGTAGCACGTCCGGTGGACGTGGTCTGAGAGTCCTTTAGGTGCCTTTTGGCAAACTCCAAGCGGGCTGTCGTGTGCCTTTTACTGAAGAGTGGCTTCTGTCTGGCCATTCTACCATAAAGGCCTGATTGGTGGAGTGCTGCAGAGATGATTGTCCTTCTGGAAGTTTTTCCCATCTTCACAGAGGAACTCCGGAGCTCTGTCAGAGTGACCATCGGGTTCTTGGTCACCTCCCTGACCAAGGCCCTTCTCCCCCGATTGCTCAGTTTGGCAGGGCGGCCAGCTTTAGGAAAAATCTTGTTGGTTCCAAACTTCTTCCATTTAAGAATGATGGAGGCCACTGTGTTCTTGGGGACCTTCAGTGCTGCAGAAATGTTTTGGTACACTTCCCCAAATTGGTGCCTCGACACAATCCTGTCTCGGAGTTCTACGGACAATTCCTTCGACCTCATGGCTTGGTTTTTGTTCTGACATGCACTGTCAACTGTGGGACCTTATATAGAAAGGTGTGTGCCTTTCCAAATCATATTCAATTGAATTTACCACAGGTGGACTCCAATCAAGTTGTAGAAACATCTCAAGGATAATCAATGGAAAGAGGATGCACCTGAGCTAAATTTCAAGTCTCATATTCAAAGGGTCTGAATAGTTATGTAAATAAGGTATTTCAGTTTTAAATTTTTAATACATTTGCAAAAATGTCTAAAAACCTGTTTTCGCTTTGTCATTTTGAGGTATTGTGTGTAGATTTATTAGGGGAAAAAATAAGGTCATCCATTTTAGAATAAGGTTGTAACGCAACAAAATGTGGAAAATGTCAAGGGGTCTGAATAATTTCAGGAACGCACTGTAAGTAGACATACTTAAAACATACTTAACAAGTAAAACCAATTGACTGTAGTCCATGTTAAGTCAACTTAAGAATAGTTGTGTGCCCATCTGAGGATACAATAGCCTGTGGTGTTATGTTGCAATAGACTCGTAATACCACATATATAAATTATGTAAAACACAAGCATATAGCTGTCCTGCGCCAAATATAGAAGGGATTAGTATTTAACAGCTTTCTTATTTTTTTCATATTGTATTGTGGTATATTCTGGTAGCTTCTCGCTTATCAAGTTTAAAGTGTCAGATATAGAAGGCTGAAACAATGTCTGGGTGATAATCCTACACACAACACCACACACACCACACACTTCCTGCGCATACACGCACCTGTTCCCGCTCACACACAGCACACTCTCACACACAGACACACACGAACTTAAGACACATGTTCTCAGTACTCAGCACCACCTTGAACCTCTGCTCTAATCTGAACCCCTTTCTGACCGGTTAGTTCTGCCAAAAACCATTTATCACCACAGCCAAGGTGTAACATGTTGAAATGTTGAAGGCAGCCTCTGTCAGCGCCAGGGGTCTAATTTCCAATTAAGGGCATGGCTCAAGGTATACATGTTTGTCTGTTTCATTCGTTCCGGGGATCCTATTACTATGTGCAGGTTGGCGTGCCTTGGGATGATGGGTGTGGCGATAATGGATTGTCAGTATGTTCATGGCAAGGTTGCCCATAACCACTGGTACCTGTTCCCCTTATCCCATGGCATGCCTTCCTGGGTATGTATTTTGTGTGTTGGCCAGAAATAATATGAATATTGATTGAAATGTAATACATTGATAGACGATTGATAACCTATGTACTGATGGAACTCGGGATGATTTAACCCTGTTGTGCTTGTCAGCAGTGACTGCACGGAGCGCTAGACGCTGAAGGTGGTGCCCGTGAGAAGCCTTCATTGAGTTGCTTGAATAATTGAGATTGTGAATGAACAGTACATGTTTGTATATCCCTGGCATACTCCACTCCCTGATGCAAAGCACCTGTGTATTTTAGATTAGTCTGAGGACGTCACCTCGTGTATAAAGAAGATGGCGTAGTATGGCTACATGATTCATATTTTAGGTGTTAAATCCCCGACCTGACACATGGATTTTAATCAGTGATTTCTTAAGTGCAGCTCTTAATCATTGAAAGCTCGTTCTCTTTTGTTGCCACCAGTGTGAGAATGACGTGTCGGGTGGCCGTTGTGTTGGACTGAAATAGAACAACAGTCTGAATACACCGTAGTCAAGCTCTAAAGAACAGCCACAGTTCATTATCTGCATGTTCCCAAACAACAGGCCAGACATATGACATGTATGTGTGTTGATAGGTTTGGTTTCTGAGCTTTCTATATTATTAATCATTAGGTATATTATTAATCATTAGGTTTATTATTAATCATTAGGTATATTATTAATCATTAGGTATAATAGAGACATGAGGGGTGCCATAAGTAAGCTTGGGAGGGGCTGAGGGCAGGGAAAACCTATCACATGTAGCAGTACTGATAAAGGGAGGAACCATTTATGGCCCATATCACTCAGCTCCCTGCCTAGCAATAACGATGCAATGTTTGGCGGTAAGGAGGAGACTCCACCCAAAGTGGGGTATGTATACTACCACGGGTGAAACCATGTTTTTGTCTAATGCAGCTGTATTGACCCTCTGGGATGAATAAACTTGGTTTAAGCTTTCATGGTGTCCGTTGAGTTTGTACTCTGAAAATTAGAACCTAACAGTGTGATCTATCTGTAGAACGACCACATTGTGGATGTAGCACAGCACATTTTTATTCTACAGTCAGCCAATGTTTCCCCCAGGTCCTTTACGCTACTGGATCATTCCTATCTCCCCCTACCGCCAAACACACACGCAGCACGTATAGGGTGGGTATTGTGTTTGAGTGCCCTCCAGTGGACTGAAATAGAACAACAGTCTCAATACACTAAAGTCAAGCTCTAAAGAACAGCCAGACAGTTCATTATCCATCACAATGGATTATGACAACCTACCCCGAAGATTATCCACACACACACACACACACACACACACACACACACACACACACACACACACACACACACACACACACACACACACACACACACACACAGCTTTCATTATATTGCTATTGGAGTCAGTTAGTACATGAGTAGAATACCTTTTCACATGTATATACTCTTTTATTAAAACGTCAAATACGCTGTCATCTTACTATGTATACTTTATAGAATAATACTATGAAATTGTCATTTAATGTTCACACTGTCCATTTGTAAGGATAAGAATGTTATATTTAAGGTCCTTTTCAATTCGTTTTCCCATGTGGCTTACTTTAAAGTCCACTGGCATGTGCTCTCTTCAAACCCAAAACATTATCCACGGTAACATAAATGACAAAACAGTGAACAATGGTATAGTGTTAGTGCATTAGTGAGTATGATGCTGTTTCTCACAGCTTTTCTAACCTTGTTCTTCTTTCTTGTATTTGGTTTTCAGTGTTCTCTGACATTTCTCAGACAGTTCATAACAATTCTTAACAGTTCTCTCATACCTCCGGGTCTGGGCTAACAATAATAAGAGGTTCACGGTTTCTCCCGTTGATGATTGGCCAGGGGTTGAAGTAGGGGAACACCGGCTCTGTGAATGTGGTGTCGGAGAATGTGAACAGGTGACTCATATCCCCTGCGTCGTAAAACGCCACAACACCCCTCGTGTAGTCCAGGTACACCCCTACCCTCCTGGGGGGGCGAGGGGGGTGCAACAGGCTCTCCTCGTGGTTGGTGCAGGCCTCGTACTCACTCCCGTCCCGCCCGTCTCTCATCACCAGGGTCCAGAAGCCATCGTCCGGACACAGGCTGATCTCGTCCTTCCTGTTGACCGAAGCAGCCGCCACCCCCAGCCCCCAGGCCGTCTTGGTGCCCACCTCAACCACCCAGTAGTGTTGCCCTGAGGTGAAGGCCTGGCTGCCCAGGACGATGTTGTAGCGGGTGAAGCGCTCAGGGTTGTTGGGCAGGTTGGGCTGGATGTCCCCCACACTGACCTGGGTGCAGCACGGGGACACCCACAGCCTGGGGTAAGCTGTGTCTGGATCCAGAGTCACTGCTGTCACACCTAGGGAGAGACAGAGGCATTCAAATATTGGGTGTGAGGTCGAGTGTTAATCCTGGTGTATGCGGCCAGCTCATAGGTGTGGTTGGATACTGTTAGGTGCAGTCAGGTTTGATAGAATGCAATCAGGTGGACCCTGTGGTGAAATGTAGTCACATATGTGAGAGCTGTGGACTAATGGATTCAGGTATGGTCTTCAATGTGGTCAGGTTTGGGTAAGGTGTGTGTTGTCTACCGCTTTATGGCTGTGGTTGTACCTGGCTGAAGCACAGAGTTCATCCTCCTCCAGGTGCAGTATTGCAGTGGTCCCAGGAACTCCCCCTCCTGCAGATCCACACGCACCTCCGGGGGGTGCTCAAACAAACTCTCTGTCCTGAGAGACGGAGAGAGATAGAGAGAAAGAAAGGGAGAGACAGAGTTTCATTTACCTAGAAAGGCCTGTTTCTGAGTCTTTATCTAATTTACAAAGTACCCTTATAGAACAAATAAAGATGAATGAAACACTGTGGTACATCGGGTTACCTTTTTTTTAGAGTTAATTCAATCATGTGGAGTCATGTGGATGTTGCAGAGCTCTATGAGCGGTAGCATCAAATAACAACCATGGATTCAATGACTTACCCTCCAATAAAATCTTTGATTCCCTGTAAGAAACAAAAACAGAGATATGAGGCCATGCTGAGACACGCACACACTCTTCTTCTCCTACTCAGAAACCTTCTACCCTCCTCTTTCCCTTTCCCACTGTCCCTCTAGTTATTTTTCCACCACCACCCTTAACCCCTTTCCATCTGTCCTCTAAAATCCAGATTTCCTCCCATCTCCTTTCCTCTTCCTTTCTCTCCTCTCACCCTGAGTTGTGCCGGGTTCTCCTCCTCTCGGAGTTTGACGTGAAGCTGGTCGGCGGTTTGCTCTAATTGGCTGATTTGCTCTGTGGTGTGTTTGAAGGCCTCCTCCAATTGGTTGAGCCTCTTTTCCTTCTCCCTCTGCAGTCTCTCCTTCACTCTCTCCTCCTCCTGGAGAAGGAAATCCCTCAGACGTCCAAACTCTGCACTCACCTGCACCTCCATGTCCCCAGCTCGCTCCTGATGTGGGGAGAAACAGAGAAAAATATTAGTGTTACAGACTGGGTATGGAATACATCTAAGAGACTTTGTTATTTTTTTAAATGTATTTCACCAGGTAGGTCAGTTGAGAACAAGTTCTCATTTACTACTGCGACCTGGCCAAGATAAAGCAAAGCAGTGCGACACAAACAACACAGAATTACACATGGGATAAACAAACGTACAGTCAATAACACAACAGAAAAGTCTATATGCAGTGTGTGCAAATGTAATAAGATTAGGGAGGTAAGGCAAGAAATAAGCCATAGTGGCAAAATAATTACAATTTAGCAATTAAACACTGGTGTGATAGATGTGCAGAAGATGAATGTGCAAGTAGAGATACTAAGGTGCAAAGGAGCAAAAAAGAAATAACAGTATGGGAATGAGGTAGTTGGGTGGGCAATTTACAGATGCAATGATCGGTAAGCTGCTCTGACAGCTGACACTTAAAGTTAGTGAGGGAGATATAAGACTCAAGCTTCAGTGATTTTTGCAACTCGTTCCAGTCATTGGCAGCAGAGAACTGGAAAGAAAGGCGGCCAAAGAGGAGTTGGCTTTGGGGATGACCAGTGAAATATACCTGCTGGAGCTCGGGCTACGGGTGGGTGCTGCTATGGTGACCAGTGAGCTGAGATAAGGCGGGGCTTTACCTAGCAAAGACTTAGATGACCTGGAGCCAGTGGGTTTGGCGACGAATATGAAGTGAGGGCCAGCTAACGAGAGCATACAGTTCGCAGTGGTGGGTAGTATATGGGGCTTTGGTGACAAAACGGATGGCACTGTGATAGACTACATCCAGTTTGCTGAGTAGAGTGTTGGAGGCTATTTTGTAAATGACATCGCCGAAGTCAAGAGTTTACAGTCTAACCAGACACCTAGGTATTTGCAGTTGTCCACATATTCTTAGTCAGAACCGTCCAGAGTAGTGATGCTAGATGGGCGGGCGGGTGCGGGCAGCGATAGGTTGAAGCATGCATTTAGTCTTACTTGCATTTAAGAGCAGTTGGAGGCCACAGAAGGAGTGTTGTATGGCACTGAAGCTCGTCTGAAGGTTTGTTAACACAGTGTCCAAAGAAGGGCCAGAAGTATACAGAATGGTGTTGTCTGCGTAGAGGTGGATCAGAGAATCACCAGCAGCAAGAGTGACATCATTGATGTATACAGAGAAAAGAGTCGGCCCAAGAATTGAACCCTCTGGCACCCCCATAGAGACTGCCAGAGGTCTGGACAACAGGCCCACCGATTTGACACACTGAACTCTATCTGAGAAGTAGTTAGTGAACCAGGCGAGGCAGTCATTTGAGAAACCAAGGCTGTTGAGTTTTGACAGAGTCAAAAGCCTTGGCCAGGTCGATGAAGACGGCTACATAGTATTGTCTTTTATCGATGGAGGTTATGATATCGTTTAGGACCTTGAGTGTGGCTGAGGTGCACCCATGACGAGCTCGGAAACCAGATTGCATAGCGGAGAAGGTACGGTGGGATTCGAAATCGTCGGTGATCTGTTTGTTAACTTGGCTTTCGAAGACTTTAGAAAGGCAGGGTAGAATAGATATAGGTCTGTAACAGTTTGGGTCTAGAGTGTCTCCCCCTTTGAAGAGGGGGATGACTGCAGCAGCTTTCCAATCTTTAGGGATCTCAGACAATACAAAAGAGAGGTTGAACAGGCTATTATTATTAGGGGTTGCAACAATTGCGGCAGATAATTTTAGAAAGAGAGGCTCCAGATTGTCTAGCCCAGCTGATTTGTAGGGGTCCAGATTGCAGCTCTTTCAGAACATCAGCTATCTGGATTTGGATGAAGGAGAAATGGTGGAGGCTTGGGCAAGTTGCTGTGGGGGGTGCAGAGCTGTTGACAGGGGTAGGGGTAGCCAGGTGGAAAGCATGGCCAGCCATAGAAAAATGCTAATTGAAATTCTCAATTATAGTGGATTTATCGGTGGTGACAGTGTTTCCTAGCCTCAGTGCAGTGGGCAGCTGGGAGGAGGTGCTCTTATTCTCCATGGACTTTACAGTGTCCCAGAACTTTTTGGAGTTTGTGCTACAGGATGAACATTTCTGTTTGAAAAAACTAGCCTTTGCTTTCCTAAATGCCTGTGTATATTGGTTCCTAACTTCCCTGAGAAGTTGCATATCGTGGGGGCTATTCGATGCTAATGCAGTACGCCATAGGATGTTTTTGTGCTGGTCAAGGGCAGTCAGGTCTGGAGTGAACCAAGGGCTATATCTATTCTTAGTTCTACATTTTTGGAATGGGGCATGCTTATTTAAGATGGTGAGGAAAGCACTTTTAAAGAATAACCAGGCATCCTCTACTGACGGAATGAAGTCAATATCCTTCCAGGATACCCGGGTCAGGTCGATTAGAAATGCCTGCTCGCTGAAGTGTTTTAGGGAGCGTTTGACAGGGATGACGGACGCAGACAATGAGGCAGTGATCGCTGAGATCCTGGTTGAAGACAGCAGAGGTGTATTTAGAGGGCAAGTTGGTCAGGATGATATCTATGAGGGTGCCCGTGTTTACGGATTTAGGGTTGTACCTGGTAGGTTCAATGATCATTTGTGGGAGATTGAGGGCATCTAGCTTAGATTGTAAGATGGCCCTAACAGTACAAACTCTGAAGATAAATGGGGGGCAATTCATTCACATATGGTGTCCAGGGCACAGCTGGGGGCTGAGGGGGGTCTATAACAAGCGGCAACCGTGAGAGACTTATTTCTTATTTCTAACTGTTTGGGCCCAGACCTGGATAGCATGACAGATCTCTGCAGTAGATTGCAACTTCCATCCCCTTTGGCAGTTCTATCTTGGCGGAAAATTTTGTAGTTGGGGATGGAAATTTCAGAATGTTTGGTGGCCTTCCTATGCCAGGATTCAGACACGGCTAGGACATCAGGGTTGGCGGAGTGTGCTAAAGCAGTGAATAAAACAAACTTAGGGAGCAGGCTTTTGACGTTAACATGCATGAAACCAAGGCTTTTACGGTTACAGAAGTCAACAAATGATAGCGTCTGGGGAATAGGGGTGGAACTGGGGGCTACAGGGCCTGGGTTAACATCTACATCACCAGAGGAACAGAGGGGGAGTAGGATGAGGGTACGGCTAAAGGCTATAAGAATTGGTCGTCTAGTGCGTTGGGGACAGAGAATAAAAGGAGCAGATTTCTGGGCGTGGTAGAATATATTCAAGGCATAATGTACAGACAAGGGTATGGTAGGATGTGAGTACAGTGGAGATAAACCTAGACGTTGAGTGACGATGAGAGAGGTTTCGTCTCTGGAGGCACCAGTTAAGCCAGGTGAGGTCTCCATATGTATGTGGGGTGGGACAAAGTAGCTATCTAAGGCATTTTGAGCGGGACTGAGGGCTCTACAGTGAAATAAAACAGTAAGAACTAGCCAAGACAGCAGTAGACAAGGCATATTGACATTAGAGAGAGGCATAAAGCAATCACAGGTGTTTATCAGGAGAGCTCAGACAACAACAGGTAAATGGCGATGAATGGGCAGAGCGGGTCTGTTAGGTACATACAGGACCTGAGTTCGAGGTGGGGCCGACAGGTAAACAAAATGAAGTACCGTGTTATTGAAACAGTCCAGGGGGCATCAGCTGTGTAGCCGAGTGATCATACGGTCAAAAGAGCAGTAATGGGTGAGTCAGGGTGCCGTTCGGTAGTCACTACTACACTAGGCGAGCAGGGGACACAGCGTTCAGGAAAACTAGCGGGCCGGGGCTAGTAGATGGTTCTTCGGTGACATCGTAACAGAATAGCCTGTTGAGACCACATCGGGCGATCACGTCGGCAGTCCAGTCATGATGGATTGGCGGGGCTCTGTTTCGACAATAAAGGGTCCAGGCCAATTGGCAAAGGAGGTATTGTAGCCCTAGAATTAGCTGGTATATGGGCCTAGCTCGAGGCTAGCTGGTGCTTGCTTCGGGACAGGGGCGTTAGCTAACAGTAGCCCCTCGTTTGCAGCTAGCTAGCTGCGATGATCCGGTGTAATGATCCAAAGCGTCAGAAATCCGGTGATATGGTAGAGAGAAGCAGTCCGATATGCTCTGGGTTGATATTGCGCTGTGCATACTGGCAGGAGTTGTCCGAGCTAAGGCTGGCTGATGACGGGAAAAAGGAGAAGACCGCTAGCCGTGGCTAACAAAGACTAGTAGCTAGTTAGCTGGCTACACACACACACACACACACACACACACACACACACACACACACACACAACCACACAGAGAGAGGGTAAGAGGGAAGTGAAAGATCGAGTGATTGGCAGAGTAAGTTTGTCAGCATGTGACAGACAAACAGACACACAGGGCACTCCTCCTTAATGGGGCCCACATGACTGTGCTCTGTTCATCTTAAAGGCAGAACTCTACCGCCCCCCTGACATTCTGCACATTCCATATCTGCCTCAGACACACGTACAACGCTCTTATAGACTTTACCTTGTGAGGTGAAGCCTGTGTTAGAACACAGAGGGGGAGTCCCGGGCCCATTCTAAATTCTAGCATTGACCTTATCACTGCTAAGTGCTAACTAAGGCCAGTATTTTACATCACTCTCATGGTGTGTGCTTACAATAGGTGTGTGAGAATATGTGTGTGTGTGTGTGTGTGTCTGCAATGTTTCTGAGAGGAAGAATGGGTGAACACTAATCCCATAATCTGTATCATAATCTCAGAGTACCATTGTGCATTAGACATTCCCAACTAGAGGTCGACCGATTAAATCGGAATGGCCGATTTAATTAGGCCCGATTTCAAGTTTTCATAACAATCGGAAATCGGTATTTTTGGACACCGATTTGGCTGAATTATTATTTTTTATACTTTTTTTTACACATTTATTTAACTAGGCAAGTCAGTTAAGAACACATTCTTATTTTCAATGACGGCCTAGGAACGGTGGGTTAACTGCCTTGTTCAGGGGCAGAATGACAGATTTTTACCTTGTCAGCTCGGGGATTCGTTTTTGCAACCTTCCGGTTACTAGTCCAACGCTCTAACCACCTGCCTTACATTGCACTTCAAGAGGAGCCTGCGTGGCAGGCTGACTACCTGTTACGCGAGGGCAGCAAAAAGCCAAGGTAAGTTGCTAGCTAGCATTAAACATATAAAAAACAATCAATCTTCACATAATCACTAGTTAACTACACATGGTTGATGATATTACTAGTTTATCTAGCGTGTCCTGCGTTGCATGTAATCGATGCGGTGCCTGTTAATTTCTCATCGAATCACAGCCTACTTCGCCAAACGGGTGATGATTTAGCACTGTCGTTGCACCAAACCTAACCATAAACATCAATGCCTTTCTTTAAAATCAATACACAAGTATATATTTTTAGTCCTGCATATTTAGTTAATATTGCCTGCTAACATGAATTTCTTATAATTAGGGAAATTGTGTCACTTCTCTTGCGTTCCGTGCAAGCAGTCAGGGTATATGCAGCAGTTTGGGCCGCCTGGCTCGTTGCGAACTGTGTGAAGTCCATTTATTCCTAACAAAGACCGTACTTAATTTGCCAGAATTGTACATAATTATGACATAACATTGAAGGTTGTACAATGTAACAGCAATATTTAGACTTTGGGATGCCACCCGTTAGATATAATACGGAACAGTTCCGTATTTCACTGAAAGAATAAACGTTTTGTTTTCGAAATGATAGTTTCTGGATTCGACCATATTAATGACCAAAGGCGTGTATTTCTGTGTGTTATTATGTTATAATTAAGTCTATGATTTGATATTTGATAGAGCAGTCTGACTGAGCGATGGTAGGCAGCAGCAGGCTCGTAAGCATTCATTCAAACAGCACTTTTGTGCATTTGCCAGCAGCTCTTCGCAATGCTTGAAGCATTGAGCTGTTTATGACTTCAAGCCTATCAACTCCCGAGATTAGGCTGGTGTAACCGATGTGAAATGGCTAGCTAGTTAGCGGGCTAATAACGTTTCAATCGGTGACGTCACTCGCTCTGAGACTTGGAGTAGTTGTTCCCCTTGCTCTGCAAGAGCCGCGGCTTTTGTGGAGCGATGGGTAGCGATGCTTCGAGGGTGGCTGTTGTCGATGTGTTCCTGGTTCGAGCCCAGGTAGGGGCGAGGAGAGGGACGGAAGCTATACTGTTACACTGGCAATACTAAAGTGCCTATAAGAACATCCAATAGTCAAAGGTATATGAAATACAAATGGTATAGAGAGAAATAGTCCTTTAATTCCTATAATAAGTACAACCTAAAACTTATTACCTGGGAATATTGAAGACTCGTGTTAAAAGGAACCACCAGCTTTCATATGTTCTCATGTTCTGAGCAAGGAACTTAAACGTTAGCTTTTTTACATGGCACATATTGCACTTTTACTTTCTTCTCCAACACTTTGTTTTTGCATTATTTAAACCAAATTGAACATGTTCATTATTTATTTGAGGCTAAATTGATTTTATTGATGTATTATATTAAGTTAAAATAAGTGTTCATTCAGTATTGTTGTAATTGTCATTATTACAAATACATTTTAAAAAATGGCCGATTTAATCGGTATCTGCTTTTTTGGTCCTCCAATAATCGGCATCGATATCGGCGTTGAAAAATCATAATCGGTCGACCTCTATTCCCAACAGTCCAATATTTGATGTGACACCTGTCAACATAATCATATTGACAAAGCCTTTATAATTCAACTAATTTGCATGTGCTTGGGTGAGACAACGCAGGAGAATGTTGCATGGTCAACAGAAATTCTGGTTCGGACTAGGGGCACCGCAAACCAGAATCCTCTCGCTGACGCACACACATACACACGCAGTCAGTATACCTTGATGAACATGATCTTGTTGTTGGTCTGGACCTGATGGAGAGAAGCCTGTCCTGTCTGGAGTTGTACTCTCTCCAGGGCTATGGACAGCTTGTCCTGCAGAAGAGGAAGAAGGGAAACAGGTCATACACGTACACACACACACACACACACACACACAGAGAGAGACATAGTGAAGTTAAGAGAATAAAACAGAGTGTGTTTCCGTTATACAGAGATTGAATTAGGCCTAACTCTCTTGTCAATAATAAGATGTACTGTTTTGGATCCTCTGTAGTCTCTCTGACAACAAGCTTAATGTAACTCATATGATCCAAGAGCATTTACAACTAACTGGACCCATTTCAACAAGTTACCCAAATGAACCCAAAGAAAGTTAGAATTTAGACTGGTAATATTTATAGAAACAGTGTGGTGACAGGTATGGCACCAAACATCCACGGCAAATAAAAAAGGTTTAATATGTCTGGGTGTCACGCCCTGACCTTAGAGATCCTTTTAATTCTCTATTTGGTTAGGTCAGGGTGTGACTAGGGTGGGCAATCTATGTTTTCTATTTCTTTGTTGGCCGGGTATGGTTCCCAATCAGAGGCAGCTGTCTATCGTTGTCTCTGATTGGGGATCATACTTAGGCAGCCTTTTTTCCACCTTAGTTTGTGGGATCTTGTTTTTGTATAGTTGCTGTGTTAGCGCTACAACACTTTACGTGTCGTTTATCTTTCTTGTTTTTGGTGTTCATTTAATAAATTGATGATGTACGCCTACCACGCTGCACCTTGGTCCGATCATTCCATCAACGAACGTGACACTGGGAACTAAGCCCTGACACCGGCATGCTGAATTCCTCTCGAAGTATAAACTCACACTGACCCGAGTGGCTGATTTAAAGGTCCTGAACAGTTATCCTGAAAAGTACTTTTTCTCTCATGGCCAATTACCAGGAAATTTAAAAAGACAAGATGAGTGGGCGGAGATCTTATATTCATAAGGTCGCCTTGACTGACAGCTCTTTGAAATACCTATGTCAAGCAACTTGGATGCAGTGAGCAGTGTTGCAGTAAAATCATCTCAAGCAAATTTGGTGATACACAAAGCAACTCAAACAACATTGAAATTGCATCAATTATATATATACAGTACCAGTCAAAAAATGTGACAAGCTGTCATCAAGGCAAAGGATGGCTACTTTGAAGAATCTCAAATATAAAATATATTTTGATTTGTTTAACACTTTTTTGGTTACTACATGATTCCATATGTGTTATTTCATAGTGTTTATGTCTTCACTATTATTCTACAATGTAGAAAAAAGTTTTGTTTTTTTAATCCCTTGAATGAGTAGGTGTGTCCAAACTTTTGACTGGTACTGTATATATATATATATATATATATATTTTTTTTTTATACATCTCCCATTTGGCATCTCTTGTGATGCGGTTCACAGCAGCACTGACGGATGTGTTGAATATGACAACTGCGTCAAAGTTTTGAATGAGCCTCCCCCTTTTGCTCCATGCTGGCGCAAGACCTCGCTAGCCAGTAACTACCTAACACCAGAAAGACGAAAGGGGAAACATATAAGTATCTTTGCCATAGATGAATAGGGTAAACTTTCAATTATATTTGCTGACACCCTACAGTCACACTTTGGCACCAGTAGAGTAGCTATCTAGCTATATAAACCACGCCCCTCTGCAAACATGCTTTCTCCAATGTTGGTTACAAGGCAGTATTTATTTAAATTAGGTAAGATAATATCATGTTACCATTGGTGTATTATAATGAGAGTTAAGGTGATGTCACCTTGTCCCCTTCATAATGAATCCAAGTGTTTGACATGGGGAGGGGACCAGTAACTTCATGATCAAACTTGATCAATGTAGAAGCAACAGTAATTTTTAATACTTTGATCATCATAGTTTGATCTGGTTTCAATATCATCCAATTTCATGAAAAAC
Source organism: Salvelinus alpinus (assembly GCF_045679555.1). NCBI lineage: Eukaryota > Metazoa > Chordata > Actinopteri > Salmoniformes > Salmonidae > Salvelinus > Salvelinus alpinus. Next base: position 71,567,040 of record NC_092089.1, read on the forward strand.
ATGATATTGACTGTTCGTGACCTTTAAAATAACTGTCATGTCAGGTAACCACGTGAAAGACCCAATTGTCTTAAAAAAAAAAGTTTAAATAACACTCTTTGCTTGGGTCCAAACTTGTTAAAAAAAATATCTGATTTAATATAGTAACTTTGTCAACTTTGCAGTTTCAGATTTATGGGCAGGTTTTAGCATACCTGATGCATTCCAATGCGCCAGGTCCCTGTGACAGTGATGTATTATTAACCCATATGTATTTCTATAGCAAAACATCTATATAGGTAGATATATAAATACAAAATATTGTTCCAACGTGATACCTTGTAGTTCTCGAACGCCTCGTTGATGGGGATGACGTTGTGCGTCTTGTGGCCTCGTGACATCCCGCACACCAGGCAGATCGCGAGCTGATCATCTTCACAGTATAGCTTCAGCTTCTCCTCGTGCTCCTCGCAAAGGTCTGGCTCGTGGCGCTGAGAAGAACGGGTGAAACTGAAACCGGAGCTGGGCATACTGGCCCCCCGTTGTCGTTCTTCTGTATCCTCCTGCGCGCGCTCCGTGTCCCCGGGTTTCAAATCCATGGATCGGGCTCTCCTCAAGCTGTCCACGACGTTACACAGAAGCGAGTTAGGACGCAGCTTCTGAGGGCATGTCTTCCGGCACTGCGGGCAAGTCGGGTGCTCGTCGGACTTGGCCTCCCAGCACAGCGTAATGCACACACGGCAGAAGTGGTGTCCGCACTCGAGGATCACCGGCTCACGGAAGAGGTCGAGGCATACTGGACAGCTGAGCTCGCTATGTAACTCCTCAAGCGCGCTGGCATCAGTAGCCATTCCGAGCCGTCTGCTCACTGAAGGGACAGGGGGTTGAGTTCAAAGTAGCTGCTTGATGCAGTGGAAAAGTTCACGCTTCCGTATTTGAGAGGGCGTGGTCTGTCTGACCTGACAGTGTCTGAGCTCCTCTGTTTCACGGAAGAGAGTGAAGACATGCGTCTACAAGTCCACAGATCCCGCTGTTAGCCGCGTACTGAACCAGGTGTCTCTCTGGCCCAGTTTCACGTAGGCTCCTAGCTCCTACTTCTATTAATCCCTCAAGCGTTCATGAATCTAAAAGGGACTGGATAGTTGAAATGGAGCATCTGGGCTGTAGGAGTTGCCTAAATGTAGTGTAACTGTAATGTGTGTCCAGGGGTGAAAGTAGATATCATTTATTACGGGTATGGGACACCCAAGTGCGCGCACACATTTGTTTTATAGCCTAGGAGTGTAATCATATAGAATAACTTATATAGAATCCCTATTAATTTAATGAATGATCTCTGGGCCTAGTAGCCTAGGCTAAAAAGTTGTGTCATATCACCGTTAACATGCAATTCCTTTTAACATTGGCTGCTCGTGGGTTTCAAGTTTGGGGAAGCTCATTTTCACCATAAAAAGACACCTTTATAATAAAGCATTCCATGCATCCTCGCATATGCAGACTTATGTAAGATAGCTTACTATGCCTAATGTGATGATTAGATGGGAAAGTCATATTTTAGGCTAGTATAACTCAAACACTCAAAAAAGACTGTTCAATGCAGTGCGTAGGGGCGTAGAGTAGACCTAGGCTGTAGCCTATCAGATATTTATTGTTGGCCTTTTATCTACACATTCCATGCAACATTTTACATGAATGGAGACATTAGCAGAATATTTTTTAATAGCCAACTACAAACATACGGTAGCCTACTCTGCCGATACTGCGAAATACAATATGACATACAAAAACAAGCTAAAGTGTCACTGACCCAATGATGAAGACAGTGAATATGTACACTGGGGATATGTCGATGTTCTCTACGGGTGACAATAAGATAGGCTACTCTTTTTACAGCAAGAGTAATTTACTTTCCAAACGGTTTTTCCGCAATTGTATTCTTAAATATTGCGATATGCCTGGCTGTGTCTCTTTGCTTTTTACTGACAGTCACAGCTCAACAAACTGCTATTTGGTATTTGCCTCCCGCGCTGCCCAAATTGCGAGCCCTTCCTTCTGTATGTTATGCGATTTCGAAACATTCCACAGCTTTATTTATTTATTAAAGAAGATAATGATCCTCTGTGGCCAAATCATGCTTTCTGGTATAGTAGCCTATTTTAAATGATTTTGTTTTGTGTATAGACAGGAGGAAGCTAATTAGGCTATATCATTTTGGCAGTTTTAATTCAATTGACTATAGGGAAATCTTGTCCTAGCCTTATGGACGCGCTGCCTATGCCAATGTGGCAAAAACACAACCAGTCATGTTAATATCTCATTGTTAAACAATCACCTGTAGACTACCCGCGCACATTCGTCCACTTACAAAATAACAATGCACTGTGCAACTGCAATTTCATGAATGGAAAGAGAAATGTGTTACAAAACACCTACGTGTATTGTAATGAGATCTGTGATTGTTAGGCCTACACGTAGCCTGAATCGCGTCCACTGTTGAAGAAAATACAATAATGATTAATAGCTTGTATGTATTTTTTTCGGGATTTTGTGGTAATTGTAATAGGCTCACGTTTTACCATTACGGTGTACCCCCAATATTTATTTTGGCTGGTAGGCTGTAGTAGCTTACTTTCACCCCGGAGTGTGTCAGAGGAGTCTGTGACTTTAAACCAGGTGTTGTCCTGAGGGTTCGAAACGTTCCAGAACACTGCCTTGAAAAGCTGAGGCTGGTGAATGAGTCAGCACTTTGATTAAAGGCTTTTTGGGGAAGGAGAAGGGAAACTGATTACGCATAAACACACTTGAACCTTAACCTATATCCATCAGTAGGATGTCAGCAGCTTTCCATTCCACCAAGGGGGAACGGGAAATACCTATGGATCTTCAAATGAAACCTGCTCTCTGTCACATTTTGGGTGCCAGTAACTCTAGTTTCACTCAGTCAGCTCAGTTTCAGTGACCTGTGTGTAGATGTAATGCAGAGGCTCTTTCAATTTCTGTTCCTATGATAACCTCTATCATGTAGTGACCATGTGTGTCCCAGAAGGGCTGTATATTTCCCAGAAGAGACTGTGGTCAGCACGGGGAAGTTCAGTTGCATCTCAAGGAAATAGAAGGGGAGGAGAGGTTGTCAGATGAAAGTGTCACCCTCTAAGTTTCTACTCACTGGGTATAAAAGACCTTCGAAGCTAGGTTGATAGAAGACCACTCTCCATCGATTACACAGGTGCCTCAACAGACAGTGAACAGAAGAATAGGGCTCTCTGTAGAGAATTGAACTGAACTGAGTTGGGCAGGAGTGGACTGAGCTAAACTACATTGGACGACAGTCGGTGACTAGTTTCGGCTGATAGATACACAGGCTTTTCTCTATAACACACACAGTCCAGTGCTCAGCAGGAGGATGCCTGTCTCGTGTAGGGAGGCTCTGCTCATGCTTCTAGCCAGTCTTGGAGGTCAGGTCTGGGGGGAGGTGGGTGACTTCACCCCTTGCCTCCGTTTCTTCTACATGGAGACTCCCCCAAAAGGCATGGGGGGAGAGGGGTACCAGCCCATCTGCCAGCGCTACAGGAACCAGTACCACTTTGCAAGCCTGTACCAGCACCAGCGCCGTGCCACCCTCTACTCTGCCTACATACTTACCCCTGGAGGAGGCAAACGGCCTGGGAACAAGTGGATGTATGAACCACAGGTGAGGAGTATGTCTCTGTGTGTAACTGTGCATTAAATTCAGGGTCTATTCCATTTTATTCTACTCAATTCAAGAAAAAATACTATTTATAGTGTGCATGTGTGTGTGTGTATAGGTGTGGATGTGGGCTTGTGTGAAGCCAGGAGTTCTTAGAAAAGTGGTTAAGCAGCGTGACTCGTCTCAACCAAAGCAATTAAAACAAAGTAATAGTTATGTCATCTGGGAAATATTCTGTTTCTGTTTCCCTTTTTAAATTGTGATTTCCAGGAACAAAAAGATTGGATCATAATTGAAGCTTATGTTTTTATTTTCTTGTACCCAACAGCTCAGAGTAAATACCAGTGGTAGAATTGGTTATTACAATGTAATAAGCACTGTAAAAAGATGGGGGGAAACATGTGTAAACATATACACTACCGTGTACACTACTGAGGCCCATTGTCAGCAACCATCACTCCTGTGTTCCAATGGCACGTTGTGTTAGCTAATCCAAGTTGATCATTTTAAAAGGCTAATTGATCATTAGAAAACCCTTTTGCAATTATGTTAGCACAGCTGAAAACTGTTGTTCTGATTAAAGAAGCAATAAAACTGGCCTTAGACTTGTTGAGTATCTGGAGCATCAGCATTTGTGGGTTCGATTACAGGAAACAAAGACCTTTCTTCTGAAACTTGTCAGTCTATTCTTGTTCGGAGAAATGAAGACCATTCCATGCGAGAAATTGCCAAGAAACTGAAGATCTGTTACAACGCTGTGTACTACTCCCTTCCCAGAACAGCGCAAACTGTCTCTAACCAGAAAAGAAAGAGGAGTGGGAGGCCCCGGTGCACAACTGAGCAAGAGGACAAGTACATTAGAGTGTCTAGTTTGAGAAACAGACGCCTCACAAGACCTCAACTGGCAGCTTCATTAAATAGTACCCGCAAAACACCAGTCTCAACGTCAACAGTGAAGAGGTGATGCTGATCTTCTAGGCAGAGCTGCAAAGAAAAAGCCATATCTCAGACTGGCCAATAAAAATAAAAGATTAAGATGGGCAAAAGAACACAGACACTGGACAGAGGAGCTCTGCCTAGCAGGTAAGCATCCCGGAGTCGCCTCATCACTGTTGACATTGAGACTGGTGTTTTGTGGGTTGGATTCGCTTACACAACTTATCAACTTGGATTCGCTTACACAACGTGCCATTGGAACACAGGAGTGATGGTTGCTGGTAATGGGCCTCTGTACGCCTATGTAGATATTCCATTAAAAATCAGCCGTTTCCAGCTACAATAGTCATTTACAACATTAACAATGTCCACACTGTATTTCTGATCAATTTTATGTTATTTTAATGGACAAAAAATATGCTTTTCTTTCAAAAACAAGAACATTTCTATGTGACTCCAAACTTTTGAACGGTAGTGTAGGTTGAACTAACTTTCTCTCTGTGTCGGTTATAGTCTCAGTGTTTCCTCTCTCTCTCTGTGTTCTAAGTTGGCGTTCTCCGGTGCCAGTCCAGAGATGCATAGTTTCCCGCGGCGTGGGCCCGTGGACCAGAATGTGGTGGAGAGCCAGGCGGTACTCCAGGACTACATCAACTCTTCCTACACCAAGGGTCACCTCAACCCCAGCCTGCACCACCAGGCCCCAGAGGACCGCCGGGCCACTTTCACCCTCACCAACGTGGTCCCTCAGCGGGCAGCCTCAAACTCTGGCCCCTGGGCTCAGCTGGAGGCTGAGGTGAGGGCCCGGATGGGTAACTACTGCATTGGGCCGGCGTATGTGATAACAGGGGCGTTGTCATACCTCTCTGAGCGCTGGATGGCCAACCGGGTAGCGGTGCCAGAGTACATGTGGTCTGCCTACTGCTGCCCCTCCTACAACTCTAGTCTCCCCGCCTCACAGAGACCCTACTTCCCATCATATGCTGCTGTGGGCCGGAACGACCCCCATAGTGGTGGAGAGATTGTGCCGGTGGACCCCCAGGCAAAGGCCTCGGTTCGGGGGTACGATGTGAGGCGGATGCCCCTGGACACCGTGGAGACTATTCTACAGCAGAGACTGGGCGTCCACATCAGCCTGTTTCACAATCAATGCCTGTGAGCAGGTGTGGTAGTTAGGTAATTGGCTGTTGTATGAGCTGTCCCTGTTGAGTGAAAAATAAAATCTACAGTGGAACATAATATATTTGGTGATTTAAGATCTTTGAACTAGTTTGCAGACCAGTCATAACAGACACAGACACGCACGCACGCACGCACGCACACACACACACACAGACACAGACACAGACACAGACACAGACACAGACACAGACACACAGACACACAGACACACAGACACACAGACACACACACACACACACACACACACGTATAGGGTGAGTATTGTGTTTGATCGCCCTCCAGTGGACTGAAATAGAACAACAGTCTCAATACACGAAAGTCAAGCTCTAAAGAACAGCCAGACAGTTCATTATCCATCACAATGGATTGTGACAACCTACCCCTAAGGTTATCCACACACACACACACACACACACACACACACACACACACACACACACAGCTTTCATTATGTTGCTATTGGAGTCGGTTAGTACATGAGTAGAATACCTTTTCACATGTACAGTATATACTATTTTATTAAAACGTCAAATACGCTGTCATCTTACTATGTATACTTTATAGAATAATACTATGAAATTGTAATTTAATGTTCGCACTGTACATTTGAATGTTATATTTAAGGTACTTTTCAATTAGATACAATATACATAAATATATGATAACAATGGCATATTCCACACACTGCTAACAGATTTCTATCATTTCAACTTCCCAAAACTGTGAACGGAATTGTCTCCAAATACAAATGAAACCTTGCTCACGTGTTGTGCAGCATTTGTGTGTCAAGGTCACTGATAAATGCTGATCACATGAATTTTGACATGAGCTTGAGAAAGGGGGGAAAATCCTCCCATAGATATATCTGTTGTGAATCTGGTTGTGACTGGAAAAAAATGCCATTGTCAAGGCGGCACTTCCTAAGGTTGTCAGACCAGGACTGGCACACTCGCTCAACTGAGTAGCTCTGCAGGTGTAAGATAAGCTGAGTAAACACTAACCACTCAACTGGTTCTTCCTGATGTTATACATTTTAAATAATAATACAAAAACTACAACATACAAACAACAAATCAACAGTATATGAGACAAGGTCCTTTATGAGCATTCCCGATCTTCCCGAGCATTCCCGATCCCGTTCTGTCTTTCTCTGTGTGTGTGTGTGTGTGTGTGTGTGCGCATGTGCGTGTGCACGTGCACGTGTTCCAGTTGGCTTTAAAGAAGACATACTTGTGCTGATCAAATAGCATGGGTCCTCTCATGCTAAATCAGCTTGGCAAGAAACAGGTACATCTTACTGCAGAAAGAGCACTGGTCAATTCTCCTGGGCCATTAGACAACCCTGTGGGTGGCCAAACCCCTATGTGACTGGAATGTTTTCCCAATCAGAACAGAGATGCCCCAACCCAATCCAGACACCTGCCTCTCCTCTGGCCCAGCTCTTCAACCCCCCCCCCCCCCCCCCCCTTTACGTCAACATCATGTCTGTGTCAGTTTCAGTGTCGCTCTGTCCAGATATGCTTTTCATGACTATGTACGTTGTCTGTTGATGTCAATGTCTGTAGCCATGTGAACACACTCCTCCTCCTTGATCTTACAGTCCATCCCAGAGTGTGTATGAGTGTGTTTCAGATTGTGTGTGTACAGAAGTAGGCACTAGTTCTGTAGGGAGAGAGAGGCTACATAAAGTTATTGTGTGTAGTAGTGTTATTGGTCAGAGGAAGGCCCTAAAAATTGTCAAAGACTCCAGCCACACGAAGTCAGTCTGTTCTCTCTGCTACCACACGATAAGCGGTAGCCTACCGGAGCGCTAAGTCTTGGACCCAAAAAGCTCCTGAACAACTTCTGGCCCAAAGCCTTAAGACTGCTGAACAGTTCATTCAATGGCTACCCAGACTTTTGCATTTGACCCCCTACCTACATGTACATAGTACTTCAATCAATCACCTAACCAAATCTACATGTACATATTACCTCAATCAACCACACCAACTACCTCATACCCCAGTACACTGACTCTGTACCGGTACTCCTTGTATATAGCGTGTATATAGCCTCGTTATTGTTATTTTATTGTGTTACTATTTTATTTTTATCTATTTATAAATGTTCTTACTTTTAACTGCATTGTTGGGAAAAGACTCGTGAGTAAGCATTTCATGGTAAAGTCTACACTTGTATTCAGCGCATTTGATGAATAAAATGTGATTTGATTTGATTTGGACAGGGGGGATAGCCAACTCCCTTCTCTCAGTAGCAAACAAGTACAGTATGATAGACAACTGACACATACTGAACGGTCTGAGGGGTGTTTTACACAGATCTTCTGGATTCACCTGCTCCTCTACATGATTCACAGCAGAGTCTTCAGCTGGTGTTGGCTTCTCATAGAGCTCAGCATCATCAACCTGAAACACAACAGTTAACACTGCATCACAACCTCTCTGGAACTGTATTCTGCATCTGTAAAGGCTTTAATTCTGGTATCGGAACAGTCCTTGCCCCCCTGATGACCTCACCTCTCTGTTAATGATGACATGCCACGCTCCTTTTCTCTCATCCAGCTGGATGTTGCTAGGGGGCCACACGGGTCACATGACTTGACCCGGTTCTTTTTCCGGAGGTAAGAGAGGGCAGTCCATAACCTGTTTATTGTCACTAGGCTCCCTTGAAACCACTGAGCTACAGGAAGGGATGGAGGGAGATGAGAAGGGGAAAGTATCAATTTGACTAGATTTGTTAGAAGTTCATTAGGATGACTCCTGTCCAAACTGGTGCATGTGCATCCTTGAGTAGCCATGAGGCCCAATCTCACAATATCAATCTGAAATCGAGATGTATTTGATTCTGTAAAGCTGCAATGCAAGAAATGTACGTTTTGATTGAACAGCCTCTGTCATGAAAGTGACCCACTGGGCACAGACCGCATTTTTTGTCTAGTTTCGATTTACATTTGGAGTTGTCAACTAACGTTAATTCAATGTGAAGTCAACAAAAAATGTCACCATGTCATTGGATTTAGGTTAAAAGTTGGGTGAAAAAAAGGTGAAATTCCCTTACGTTGATGACTTTTTGCAAATCCAATCAGTTTTCCACATTGATTCTATATCATCACATTTCATATTTTTGTTGAAATGACATGGAAACAACGTTGATTGAGACAGTTTTTGCCCAGTGGGGAGCTGCAAGTTTCTCTGGGGGTGGTTACACTGTTACAACTACTTTGCTGGCATGATGTTTGGTTCAACTGTTCATTCCACTGCATCGCAAGTCCCGCAAGTCTCTTCCTCGCCTTCAGGGCTTCGTTTTCGGCCTTGACACAAATGGCTGATCTCCATTTGAAACTCCCACACGCTTGACCAGGGGCGTCATGTACCTAGTCCCTGCCGCTGAAAAACATCCCCACAGCATGATGCTGCCACCACCATGCTTCACCGTAGTGATGGTTCCAGGTTTCCTCCAGACGTGACGCTTGGCATTCAGGCCAAAGAGTTCAACCTTGGTTTCATCAGACCAGATAATCTTGTTTCTTATGGTCTGAGAGTCCTTTAGGTGTCAATTTGCAAACTCCAAGTGGGCTGTCATGTGCCTTTTACTGAGGAGTGGCTATCATCTAACCACTCTACCATAAAGGCCTGATTGGTGGAGTGCTGCAGAGATGGTTGTCCTTCTGGAAGTTTGTCTCATCTCCACAGAGGAACTCTGGAGCTCTGTCAGAGTGACCATCGGGTTCTTGGTGACCAAGGCCCTTCTCCCCCACAGTTTGGCCGGGCAGCCAGCTCTAGGAAGAGTCTTGGTGGTTCCAAACGTCTTAAGAATGATGGAGGCCACTGAGTTCTTGGGGACCCTCAATGCTGCAGAAATGTTTTGGTACCCTTCCCCAGATCTGTGACTCGACACAATCCTGTCTCGGAGCTCTACGGACAATTCCTTCGACCTCATGGCTTGGTTTTTGCTCTGACATCCACTGTTAACTGTGGGACTTTATATAGACAGGTGTGTGCCTTTCCAAATCATGTCAGAACAATTGAATTTACCACAGGTGGAAGTTGTAGAAACATGTCAAGGATGATCAATGGAAACAGGATGCACCTGAGCTCAATTTCTAGTCTCATAGCAAAGGGTCTGAAAACTTATGTAAATACTTTTTTTTTTTTTACGATATTTGAAAACAATTAAAATAAACGGTTTTTGCTTTGTTATTATTGGATATTGTGTGTATATTGATGAGGAAAAACATTTTTTTTATACATTTTAGAATAAGTCTGTAACGTAACAAAATGTGGAAAAGTGAAGGGGTCTGAATACTTTCAGAATGCAATGTGTATGGAAGTAGTTTAGTGCCTATAAAAGGGGTTAAAAATTTGTCCAAAAATATATAAATAGTTCCCAGATCTTTCTTACAGTTCAAGTCAGAAGTTTACATACACTTAGGTTGGAGTCATTAAAACTTGTTTTTCAACCACTCCACAAATGTCTTGTTAACAAACTATAGTTTTGGCAAGTCGGTTAGGACATCTACATTGTGCATGACACAAGTCATTTCCCCAGCAATTGTTTACAGACAGATTATTTCACTTATAATTCACTGTATCACAATTCCAGTGGGTCAGAAGTTTACATTCACTAAGTTGACTGTGCCTTTAAACAGCTTGGCTTTAAACAATTTTCAGAAAATTATGTCATGGCTTTAGAAGCTTCTGATCGGATAATTGACATAATTTGAGTCAATTGGAGGTGTACCTGTGGATGTATTTCAAGGCCTACCTTCAAACTCAGTACCTCTTTGCTTGACATCATGGGCAAATCAAAAGAAATCAGAAAAAGAATTGTAGACCTCCACAAGTCTGCTTCATCCTTGGGAGCAATTTCCAAATGCCTGAAGGTACTGCATTCATCTCTACAAACAATAGTACGCAAGTATAAACACCATGGGACCACGCAGCCGTCATACCACTCAGGAAGGAGACACGTTCTGTCTCCTAGAGATGAACATACTTTGGTGTGAAAAGTGCAAATCAATCCCAGAACAACAGCAAAGGACCTTGTGAAGATGCTGGAGGAAACAGGTACATAGTATCTATATCCATAGTAAAACAAGTCCTATATCGACAACCTGAAAGGCTGCTTAGCAAGGAAGAAGCCACTGCTCCAAAACCGCCATAAAAAAGCCAGACTACGTTTTGTAACTGCACATGGGAACAAAGATCGTACTTTTTGGAGAAATGTCCTCTGGTCTGATGAAACAAAAATAGAACTGTTTGGCCATAATGACCATTGTTATGTTTGGAGGAAAAAGGGGGATGCTTGCAAGCCGAAGAACACCAACCCAACCGTGAAGCGCGGGGGTGGCAGCATCATGTTGTGGGGGTGCTTTGCTGCAGGAGGGACTGGTGTACTTCACAAAATAGATGGCGTCATGAGGAGGGAAAATTATGTGGATATATTGAAGCAACATCTCAAGACATCAGTCAAGAAGTTAAAGCTTGGTTCGCAAATGGGTCTTCCAAATGGATAATGACCCCAAGCATACTTCCAAAGTTGTGGCAAAATGGCTTAAGGACAACAAAGTCAAGGTATTGGAGTGGCCATCACAAAGCCATGACCTCAATCCTATAGAAATTGTGTGGGCAGAACTGAAAAAGCGTGTGCGAGCAAGGAGGCCTACAAACCTGACTCAGTTACACCAGCTCTGTCAGGAGGAATGTGCCAAAATTCACCCAACTTATTGTGGGAAGCTTGTGGAAGGCTACCCGAAACGTTTGACCCAAGTTAAACAAATTAAAGGCAATGCTACCAAATACTAATTGAGTGTATGTAAACTTCTGACCCACTGGGAATGTGATGAAAGAAATAAAAGCTGAAATAAATCATTCTCTCTACTATTATTCTGACATTTCACATTCTTAAAATAAAGTGGTGATCCTAACTGAAATAGAGAATTTTTACTTGGATTAAATGTCAGGAATTGTGGTAAACTGAGTTTAAATGTATTTGGCTAAGGTGTATGTAAACTTCCGACTTCAACTGTATATCTCTCAGATATAGGACAGACACTTCGTCAAAGGGGTCCTAAAATTCAAAATCAAATACTTAAACGTTCCTTGGTTTTACCATCTCTAGGGTGTTAAAAAATTGGTTTATTTTTCTGCATATCTAAGCATTGGCCTATCTCTTGAGCTGTCTGTATTTCCTGACTGGAAACTAATGCTTCTCTGCATCTCTGCTGAAATCTGGGTTAGCAATTGAAAGGAATGTGAGTCTTATTCAGTACATTTAGTAATTGCTTGCTTTTCTAAAGTCTGCCACCCTTGCCAACAGGCATGCCAGCTAAGATAGTTAGACTAGCTAGCTACTACTACTAACATTGATAGTCTGAAATGGCTTCTTGGTAGCTAGTTTTGAGGTTGGGGGATTCGGAACCTATCTGGGCTAGCTAAAGCCTACTTCATAAAATTTCTAGGCGGCTAGTAGTATTACAGAAAAAATAAATACAAATACATATATTTGTAAACAGGTCAAATCTGAGGTGGCACGTGCCCCTCGTGCCCCCTTTGGGCATGATGCCTCTGCACTTGACTTGTACAGTTTGAGAATCTCACCCACCTTGGTCTTGAACAAGACATGATTAAAGCAAGCTGTGAAAGTCAGGGGCACAGCTTTCACTGTGATACCAAAAACAGCATCGGTGTGCTTTAGGACCATGCGTATGCCTCAGAGCGGTCGGGTAGACTGTTTGGAGGTTTCTGCCGGCGGACAAAGGCAAAGCTTCTGAAAGGCTGGCTGGGCCAGCACGGCAGGTTTGAACAGAGGCAGCTGCTGTCAGTCTGTATGTGTTGCACTCTTTCTCCAAGTTGTAAAAGCAAGCAGAGCAGAAAATGGCAACTCTTTAGTTGACTGATGTACGTAGCTGGCTGTTTAACTTAACAGAAAAAAAATGAAACTAGTGTTTATTCCCAGTGCAGGGCTAGTAGTGTAAATGATATGCAATGTTAACTAATGTTTCATCCCTTCTTGACTAAGGTGAATGAATTAGCTTGCTAGTTGCTACCACAGCCAGTTTACCTATAGCCTGTAGCTATCTGTCAGATAGTAATAATAGAAACCTCATATTGCTATCTGACAGCTGTTGTTTGTTTGTTGATTTGTAGCCTTTTTGTCCCGTTCAAACAGAAGTAAATTAGCTTAGCTAGCTTTCGCCTGTTGATGTACCATTAGAGAGAGAGAGAGCTGGCCAAAAGTATGTATTATTTTTCCCTCATTCACACTAGACCTGAATCAAATGATGAAACCAGTGGCCAAACGATTGAAGATGGATAATTCTGACTTTTGTTTGTGCAATGTGAGTTTTTATTAGAGTCAGTATAGCAATGTAACGTTATTAATTTGTCAGTTTCCTTATCTAATTCCCTACTTTTCACACTGACACAGTAATAAACAGCTCTACAGGCTTCACTGTCATGGTGCACCATCCGTACACAACACTATGCTCATCATGTCTTAGCAGGATCAGATGGTGACGGGTCTCAGCAGGGTCAGGCAGCCAGGGAAGACCAGTCTGTAACGGAGCTGAGGTGAATTTCTGCAGATACAACATGTTATTCTCTCTGTGCAGCAAACACAGGACAAGCCAGATGCTTCAAAGATTGAAACTATTTTAAGGCAGTCTGACAAACCTCCAAACTGTAACAAGGGTTGATAAAGGCTTTTCTCAATGACACGAAGCATGTAAAACAAAAATGTGAGGCGGACCTGGTAGAAGCTATTGATGATGATGAATGAATATACAGTGGGGAGAACAAGTATTTGAGTATCTGCCGATTTTGCAGGTTTTCCTACTTACAAAGCATGTAGAGGTCTGTAATTTTTATCATAGGTACACTTCAACTGTGAGAGACGGAATCTAAAACAAAAATCCAGAAAATCACATTGTATGATTTTTAAGTAATTCATTTGCATTTTATTGCATGACATAAGTATTTGATCACCTACCAAACAGTAAGAATTCCGGCTCTCACAGACCTGCTAGCTTTTCTTTAAGAAGCCCTCCTGTTCTCCACTCATTACCTGTATTAACCTCACCTGTTTGAACTCGTTACCTGTATAAAAGACACCTGTCCACACACTCAATCAAACAGACTCCAACCTCTCCACAATGGCCAAGACCAGAGAGCTGTGTAAGGACATCAGGGATAAAATTGTAGACCTGCACAAGGCTGGGATGGGCTACAGGACAATAGGCAAGCAGCTTGGTGAGAAGGCAACAACTGTTGGCGCAATTATTAGAAAATGGAAGAAGTTCAAGATGACGGTCAATCACCCTCGGTCTGGGGCTCCATGCAAGATCTCACCTCGTGGGGCATCAATGATCATGAGGAAGGTGAGGGATCAGCCCAAAACTACACGGCAGGACCTGGTCAATGACCTGAAGAGAGCTGGGACCACAGTCCCAAAGAAAACCATTAGTAACACACTACGCCGTCATGGATTAAAATCCTGCAGCGCACGCAAGGTCCCCCTGCTCAAGCCAGCGCATGTCCAGGCCCGTCTGAAGTTTGCCAATGACCATCTGGATGATCCAGAGGAGGAATGGGAGAAGGTCATGTGGTCTAATGAGACAAAAATAGAGCTTTTTGGTCTTAACTCCACTCGCCGTGTTTGGAGGAAGAAGAAGGATGAGTACAACCCCAAGAACACCATCCCAACCGTGAAGCATGGAGGTGGAAACATCATTCTTTGGGGATGCTTTTCTGCAAAGGGGACAGGACGACTGCACCGTATTGAGGGGGGGATGGATGGGGCCATGTATCGTGAGATCTTGGCCAACAACCTCCTTCCCTCAGTAAGAGCATTGAAGATGGGTCGTGGCTGGGTCTTTCAGCATGACAACGACCCGAAACACACAGCCAGGGCAACTAAGGAGTGGCTCCGTAAGAAGCATCTCAAGGTCCTGGAGTGGCCTAGCCAGTCTCCAGACCTGAACCCAATAGAAAGTCTTTGGAGGGAGCTGAAAGTCCATATTGCCCAGCGACAGCCCCAAAACCTGAAGGATCTGGAGAAGGTCTGTATGGAGGAGTGGGCCAAAATCCCTGCTGCAGTGTGTGCAAACCTGGTCAAGAACTACAGGAAACGTATGATCTCTGTAATTGCAAACAAAGGTTTCTGTACCAAATATTAAGTTCTGCTTTTCTGATGTATCAAATACTTATGTCATGCAATAAAATGCAAATTAATTACTGTGCGAATTGAGAATATGTTTTGCTTGCAATGCAGGCTTGTGTTTGAGCTAAAGCTGACAAGTTGTGCATCATATAGTGTGTTGTGCACCATATAGTGTGACTAGCTGAAAGGCTGTGGTTAAGCTTGGGCAAACGGTGTTTTGAGCCATTGACACGTGCATAAAAGAAGTGTTGCAAATAGTCCATTTTAGGTTGGAACACAACAACAGGAACTGAGCCTGCGGCCGCAGTCTCTAGGGTGCGTTCACATAGATGATCTGCACAGCAACAACTATTTCTGTCAACTGGAGCGCCTGGGGGCTGGGACCAGCCTGTGCGCCAACGATAGGCTGAGTAAGTCTAAACCACACTCAGCCTCTACTCTGATAGGCCAGCTCAGAAGCGGGAATTATTTCTGTCAGAGTATTTGAGAAGCATCTTGTTAGGAACAGACCAGTTCTCTGTTTTGCCCTGCGTGGTGTTACAGTGAACCTGTATATACAAAGATTGCATTTACCATTTATCGCTTGACTATAATAAAAAGACATAGAACATATTTAGTGACTCCGTGTCGCAGTCTATCCTGATACCAGATTCGATTGACGCAACCTAACATTACTTAAAAATCATACAATGTGATTTTTTTTTTATTTTTTTTTTATTCTGTCTCTCACAGTTGAAGTGTACCTATGATAAAAATTACAGACCTCTACATGCTTTGTAAGTAGGAAAACCTGCAAAATCGGCAGTGTATCAAATGCTTATTCTCCCCACTGTATGTTTGAATGCTCGGTCATGTTCATATAACCTCAGACATAAATTACTGCAGTAATGTACTAAACTCAGCAAAAAAAGAAACATCCTCTCACTGTCAACTACATTCATTTTCAGCAAACTTAACATTTGTAAGTCTGTGAAATGTGTATAGGTGCGGAGCTTTTGTGAAATAGCACAGTTACAAGTGGAAATAAAATTGGTGGGCAACAGAAATAGAGGAAGGACTAAGAACAAACAAGAGAGAACTATTATAAAGTAGACTGTGTCTGTAAAATGGGTATAAGATGTAAAAATTGAAGGTAAAAGCAGAAGTGTTTATTAGTTTACTCCAATTGGGGGATCGGTGGTAGGGTTGCGGGGAATAATAATAAAGGTATATTCTTTAAAAAAGTATGTATGTCTATATAGGTATGTGTATGTATATATGTGTATATGTATGCATGCGTGTATGGATATATATATTTACCCCAAAAAATATGGGTGATTGGAAATGATGCAGACAATTACATTGGAAGCAACATTCTTTCCGCAATATTAAGCTGATCCACCCCTAAATTTTTTTTTTTTTTAAATAAAATAAAATAAATAAATAAAAAGAAAGAAACATTAATTAACAGTAACAACTGAGACATAAACTGAACAAGTTCCACAGACATGTGACTAACAGAAATGGAATAATGTGTCCCTGAACAAAGTAAGAGTCAGTATCTGGTGTGGCCACCAGCTGCATTAAGTACTGCAGTGCATCTCCTTCTCATGGACTGCACCAGATTTGCCAGTTCTTGCTGTGAGATGTTACCCCACTCTTCCACCAAGGCACCTGCAAGCTCCCGGACATTTCTGGGGGGAATGGCCCTAGCCCTCACCCTCCGATCCAACAGGTCCCAGATGTGCTCAATGGGATTGAGATCCGGGCTCTTTGCTGGCCATGGCAGAACACTGACATTCCTGTCTTGCAGGAAATCACGCACAGAACGAGCAGTATGGCTGGTGGCAATGTCATGCTGGAGGGTCATGTCAGGATGTGCCTACGGGAAGGGTACCACATGAGGGAGGAGGATATCTTCCCTGTAACGTAGGGGTGTCAAACTCATTCCACGGAGGGCCTAGTGTCTGCAGGTTTTTGGTTTTTCCTTTCAATAAAGCCCTAGACAACCAGGTGTGGGGAGTTCCTAACTAATTAGTGATGTTAATTCATCAATCAAGTACAAGGGAGGAGCGAAAACCCGCAGACACTCGGCCCTCCGTGGAATGAGTTTGACACCTGTGCTGTAACGCATAGCACTGAGATTGCCTGCAATGCCAACAAGCTCAGTCCGATGATGCTGTGACACACCGCCCCAGACCATGACGGACCCTCCACCGCCAAATCGATCCCGCTCCAGAGTACAGGCCTTGGTGTAACGCTCATTCCTTCGACGATAAACGTGAATCCGACCCCTGGTGAGACAAAACCGTGACTCGTCAGTGAAGAGAACCTTTTGCCAGTCCTTTCTGGTCCAGCGACGGTGGGTTTGTGCCCATAGGCGATGTTGTTGACGGTGATGTCTGGTGAGGACCTGCCTTACAACAGACCTACAAGCCCTCAGTCTAGCCTCTCTCAGCCTGTTGCGGACAGTCTGAGCACTGATGGAGGGATTGTGCGTTTCTGGTGCCATCTTGTACCTGTCCCGTAGGTGTGATGTTCAGATGTACCAATCCTGTGCAGGTGTTGTTACACGTGGTCTGCCACTGCGAGGATGATCAGCTGTCCGTCCTGTCTCCCTGTAGCGCTGTCTTAGGTGTCTCACAGTACGGACATTGCAATTTATTGCCCTGGCCACATCTGCATTCCTCATGCCTCCTTGCAGCATGGCTAAGGCACGTTCACACAGATGAGCAGGGACCCTGGGCATCCTTCTTTTGGTGTTTTTCAGAGTCAGTAGAAAGGCCTCTTTAGTGTCCTAAGTTTTCATAACTGTGACCTTAATTGCCTACCGTCTGTAAGCTGTTAGTGTCTTAACGACCGTTCCACAGGTGCATGTTCATTAATTGTTTATGGCTCATTAAACAAGCATGGGGAACAGTGTCTCAACCCTTTACAATGAAGATCTGTGAAGTTATTTGGATTTTTACGAATTATCTTTGAAAGACAGGGTCCTGAAAAGGGGACGTTTCTTTTTTTGCTGAGTTTATATGCCAGTGTAACTTAATTACATGCACTTAGAAATGTCATTCCTCTGCCGGATGTGTAAAACACAAAATTAGACATATTTACATATGTTATGGTATTGTGAAGACTGGCTGAATTCTGACAGAGTATGTCTTTCAGAGTATGTCAGAGTCTCCCTTCTCCCTGTTTTTGTTTGCTTGTGAATGTTGATACTGGAGACTGTTATCAAACAAAACTGTGTAACCAAGCATCTAAGAAATGCATTGCCATTAATTCAAAATTGGTTGTCCTCTTACAATGGATGGCAGAAATGTCAAGTTATATATCACTAGATTTGCCATATTATAAGATTAAGGGTATACTGGGCAACTTTCATAAGGTCTGGATGCCTTATATGGAATACAGTACGACAAAAGGAGTCTATATTGAAAACATGCCCACGTCAGGGGAGATATCCATTTAGGCAATCCATAGCTGGGGGCTGCTCAGTCCTAGCCCTGGGGGTCTACCATCCTGTGGGTTGTCACTATGGCCTTAGCATAACACACCCAAAACCAATAATGAATGTTTCACTAAGATCCTAAAGCTGAGTGGGGTGTGTTGGGTTGGGGTGCTGCATGGTGGTGGACCCCTAGAAGTGGTGGAAATAGTACCCAATTGTCATACTTGAGCAAAAGTATAGATACCTTAATAAAAAGTTACTCAAGTAAAAGTGAAAGTCAGCCAGTAAAATACTACTTGAGTAAAAGTCTAAAAGTATTTGGTTTTAAATATACTTAAGAATCAAAAGAAAAGTAAAAGTATAAATCATTTAAAATTCCAAATATTAAGCAGAGCAGAGGACACCAATTTCTTGTTTTAAAAATGTACGGATAGCCAGGGGAACACTCCAACACTCCAACACTCCAACATTATTTACAAAAGATGCATTTGTGTTTAGTGAGTCCGCCAGACCAGAGGCAGTAGGGATGACCAAGTCTTTTCTTTATAAGT
Organism: Salvelinus alpinus; assembly: GCF_045679555.1. Taxonomy (NCBI): domain Eukaryota; kingdom Metazoa; phylum Chordata; class Actinopteri; order Salmoniformes; family Salmonidae; genus Salvelinus; species Salvelinus alpinus. The sequence continues at coordinate 71,585,962 of NC_092089.1, forward strand.
GAGTGAATTTGACAATTTTCCTGTCCTGCTAAGCATTCAAAATGTAATGAGTACTTTTGGTTGTCAGGGAAAATGTATGGAGTAAAAAGTACAATATTTTCTTTAGGAATGTAGTGAAGTAAAAGTAAAAGTAGTCAAAAAAATAAATAGGAAAGTACAGATACCCCAAGAAACGAATTAAGTAGTACTTTAAAGTACTTTTACCTAAGTACTTTACACCACTGAACCCTAGGGACAGGACGGGGCAACCCAGCTATTTTGAGTGCAAGTAAAAAGAGCTCTACAGTACTATTAGGCCAATGAGATTAATTATATGATGTCCTGTTTCTGTGTGTTAATGTACATGTGTAGTTGTGTTTTTTTGTTGTTTTTTTCACTTTTGTTTCCAAACCTTTCCCGTAGGAATATTGTTTTTGTATTTTTTAAGTGGGAAAAATGTTTTGGGAGAGTTGAGGTATTGACTAGATTGGTGGGGGTCGGGCGTGCAGGTGTCTCGTGCTTGCTGGGCGGTCTGGCTGAAATTTGATATAGATGTCTTAATAAACACAATCAAATGTCTTTGTACATGATTTTTTAAAGAGTTGTTTGATTTGTTAGGCTATTGGTTAAAGGTGCAACACAATATTGATTTTTGAATTACCATTGATCTAGTTCAGTCTTATCAATCACTTAAACATATTTAACAATGATCTCTTACCTAGCTTTTTGAATACTTTTTGTTGTTCTAAATACAGACAGCTAGAAGGACCATGGGTCATATTGGATTGTGTAGAAATGCAGGAAATTAGCTTTAGATGCCTGCAAAAAATCTGGGGGAGGACTCCCAGACCCCTAATCAATGAGAGGTCAGATACGTGTGGGAACAACAGGCCATAGAGATAGATAGAGGACTCATCTTTGTATCCGTGCCATTATGGTGTCTGTGACAGCATGGGCAGTGTCATTGAGGTGATCTCAATTTTGAAGTTCTCAATTTTCTTCCTCAAGATTGTCTGATCCCTCCTGATGACTCGGTTGGACATGAAGTTGGAAGTCCTACCCAGTTGACTACATTAAAATGGTGAAAGCCCTCAAAGTAGGTCTTCACGGATCCACCTGTACCCGAAAACCCGATCCAGAATTCTGGGTCGGATCTGATATGACTGTCACAGGTTTCGAGTATGTGTCATTTTAAATGTACAGGTCCAAACACGACTGCTGCAGCAGTAAAGAGATAGACATTTGATAATTTTTGCTGCTGCTCTTGCTTTTCACGAGAGTGGAGCGTGTAGCTTGTTGCTGTTGTCCAATCATCAATAAGCTACTGTCATAGAGCCTCCGTTTGTGGCAAAAGTTAGGATATATCTAATCAATGGAATTCAAATGACAGAATTAAAAGTTAAAGAAGGATAGGCTACAACGACCAAGAGCCAACAGTTAGGCTGCTACTTAATATTTGAATGGAGTTATTTATAACTGTAGGATGAGAAAGTGCATGCATCAATTAGCCTAGCTAGCTAACATTAGCTATCTTAACTAGCTTCTCCCGGTTTGCTGTAGTCAACACAGGTACTACGTAATCATATTTGATGATAAATAAACTAGCTATGGCAGTTATTAGTCTACTATGACACGAGTCGGCTTGGTTGGTTGCGGTCTCTCGTCTCTTCCTCCCTCCTCCCAGTGTCAAAGTACGTCGCTCCCCTGCCTGCTAGAGCCGCCCATTTTTCTCCCTCTCGCGCTTTATCAGCTCTGGTTAATAAAGTAGGTTAACAAATATATATATTTGGGCTGCTTCCCTTACTCGGACCAGGTCGGGATCCGACCAGATCTATACGGAACGGGTGTAGTTGTCCTCGGGTCCATTCAGAACGGGTCTCTATATAAAAAATGTATGCATATTGGATCCTGGTGGGAAAGCCACAACTCGATTGCGGAACGGTTCCAACTTTTTGGACCGGTAAAGACCTCAATGGCAATGTCCGTGCTAAAACAGGTTATATCCATGATGAGTCCTCCATCTATCTCTATGACAACATGCACAACTCTTTAAGTCTTATTTTGTGCCATGTGCGTTCATTTACATCAGTGCGTTCATAAGAACCTAACCACTACGAAACTTCTATTCAATCAAATAATCTTCATGTAGCAAATGAGCAATTACATTTTTTCTGTACCAAATTTGACACTCATTGACCTCCATACAAAACTACCTTACTTCTTGGGCAGATTTTTGGCAGAGTAAAACTTTTCGCGTCGCCTCTTCCTCTCTGGTAGAAGACACTTCGAAGTACTCAGAAATAGAGAAATGTGTCCGGAAATCTGACAACACCTTGTGTGAATGTTTGAGACATAACTAAACTACACAATTGTCTAGCTGAAAACAAACACTTAGCACTTGACAGTATATAAAAGGAGACCATTGGTCACTGAATAGTCAAATGTTTATTCCTGATGGATAATACTGAAAAACAAATAGTACAAAATACCAAATTGTTATTATCATTGATAGTCAAGATAAACAGGTCATGATTGTTGTTCAGTGAAAATACTAATTTCTTATAGTAAAAGATACAATGTATTGAGAAACATAAATAAAAGCACAGGTTTCTCTGTGCACAATTAGACAGTTCATTTCAACCTGTCCCTGGATGACCAGCATGGTCTTTGTTCCTCTTTTTTGGAGTAGGTAGAATGTGTCCAACAACTGATACAAGGTCAGAGCTTTACAGATTTCTAATGGTCAACTTTGGGATTGAGGCTAGGGTAAAATGATCTTATGTTGATCTTATCTCTGATTAGGGAGCAACTTCTACCTTAGTCAGCAATTTCAACTTTCCCTCTCCAAAGAAATCATGGTAAATATCAATTATCAAACGTCTCAAAATGTTATGAAAAGCACTCGTGGTTTTTTAACTGCTCTGGTTCGCTGAAGCTCTTTCCACACTGGGAGCACTGGTGAGCGCTGCCGGCCTTGTCTCTGTCTCCACTGTGGATCAGCTGGTGTCTTTTCAGGTACTCCACCCTGCTGAAGCGCTTCCCGCACGCCTCGCACCCGTACGGACGCTCGCCTGTGTGAATCCGCTGGTGCCTCTCCAGGTTGCCTAGGCGACTGAAGCTCCTCCCACACTGCTGGCAGCAGTGCTGCCTCTCTCCAGTGTGAACCACCTGGTGCCTCTCCAGCGAGCGAGAGTGGGTGAAGCCCTTCCCACAGAGCTCGCAGCGGTGGGGCCGTTCGGCCGCGCACACACACTCATGGTTCTTCAGGGCCCAGGCATGGCTAAAGGCGTGGCCGCACGAGGCGCAGGGGAACAGGGTGTTCTCCGTCCCTCCTTCCTGCAGGTGGGCGTCCCCCAGGGGGCAAGGGTGCTCTTCCAGCTCAGCCTCGTTGGCGAAGCCCCCGCCGCACTGCATGCAGAAATGCATCAGGTCCCCTGTCTCCTCCTCACCACTGTCATCCACGCTACCCGGAGCAGACAGGTGATGTAGGCCCTCGTCTGAGCCTCCCTGCTCCCCCATCCCCTCACCGTCCCTCAGCCTCTTGGGCCAGCGTGGCTGCAGCTCTCCTCCAGCCCCCATTGGCAGTGACCCCTGTAATTCCTTCAGACGGGCACCATGAACCTGCAGGGCATCACCATAGTCCCTCTCGGAGGCTGTGGGACTCTCCAGCTCCCCCTTCTGTTCCAGCCCATCCAGACCAATGTACTTCTGGCCCAGTCTGAACTCACTGTCTGCCACTACTACCGGGTCAGGGGTCCTGGAGCCATGGTTGGAGCCTGCTGTGGGGGGGATCTTCAGGCATGCCTGCTCGCGCCCCCTCTCTGCCCTCAGGGCCGTCTCCAGCCCACTCAGGTCCACCACGCTCAGCGCCCCCTCTGACACCTCCGTTGGAGGGGACCCCACGTCCCACTCCTCCTCATCCCCCTCTTCAGGCCTCACGGCTGGGGGCCTCTTCAGGGCCACAGGGCTGAGCTCCATGTCTCCTACTGGGCCGAGAGAAGGAGAGTGAGAGTCTGTTAGAGGAGCAGTACTATGAGGGTGTATGCAAACATATTGTACTGCAGGCACTTAAGAAAACCCCAATGTGAACACAGTGAAGTTATCACTATCCAGGAGGTGTGGTCATCATGGTTTTGGTTCTGAGCTTTCAGCTGGAGACAGTACCTTCGCTGTGGGTTCTGGATCCATGGCAGTTCTGGTTGGGTGGGTCCATCTTCAGGGCTTCCTTGATCAGCCGCAGAGACGCAGGCTGGTAACCCCCATCCACCATGTCACCGGACTACAGACAGAGCAAAAATAACTACATTACCCACCAGTACAGCCCCATAGACTTTGATTTTTCAACGCCGATAGCGATTATTGGGGGACCAAAAAAAGCCGATACCGATTAATCGGCCAATTTATTTTATTTATTTGTAATAATGACAATTACAACAATACTGAAGGAACACTTTTATTTTACCTTAATATAATACATCAATAAAATCAATTTAGCCTCAAATAAATAATGAAACATGTTCAATTTGGTTTAAATAATGCAAAAACAAAGTGTTGGAGAAGAAAGTAAAAGTGCAATATGTGCCATGTAAAAAAGCTAACGTTTAAGTTCCTTGCTCAGAACATGAGAACATATGAAAGCTGGTGGTTCCTTTTAACATGAGTCTTCAATATTCCCAGGTAAGAAGTTTTAGGTTGTATTTATTATAGGAATTAAAGGACTATTTATCTCTATACCATTTGCATTTCATATACCTTTGACTATTGGATGTTCTTATAGGCACTTTAGTATTGCCAGTGTAACAGTATAGCTTCCGTCCCTCTCCTCGCCCCTACCTGGGCTCGAACCAGGAACACATCGACAACAGCCACTCTCGAAGCATCGTTACCCATCGCTCCACAAAAGCCGCAGCTCTTGCAGAGCGAGGGGAACAACTACTCCAAGTCTCAGAGCGAGTGACGTCACCGATTGAAACGCTATTAGCGCGCACCCCGCTAACTAGCTAGCCATTTCACATCGGTTACACTAGCCTAATCTCGGGAGTTGATAGGCTTGAAGTCATAAACAGCTCAATGCTTGAAGCATTGCAAAGAGCTGCTGGCAAACGCACAAAAGTGCTGTTTGAATGAATGCTTACGAGCCTGCTGCTGCCTACCATCGCTCAGTTAGACTGCTCTATCAAATATCAAATCATAGACTTAATTATAACATAATAACACACAGAAATACGAGCCTTTGGTCATTAATATGGTCGAATCCGGAAACTATCATTTTGAAAACAAAACGTTTATTATTTCAGTGAAATACGGAACCGTTCCGTATTTTATCTAACGGGTGGCATCCCTAAGTCTAAATATTGCTGTTACATTGTACAACCTTCAATGTTATGTCATAATTATGTACAATTCTGGCAAATTAATTACGGTCTTTGTTAGGAATAAATGGAATTCACACAGTTCGCAACGAGCCAGGCGGCCCAAACTGCTGCATATACCCTGACTGCTTGCACGGAACGCAAGAGAAGTGACACAATTTCCCTAATTATAAGAAATTCATGTTAGCAGGCAATATTAACTAAATATGCAGGTTTAAAAATATATACTTGTGTATTGATTTTTAAGAAAGGCATTGATGTTTATGGTTAGGTTTGGTGCAACGACAATGCTAAATCATCACCCGTTTGGCAAAGTAGGCTGTGATTCGATCAGAAATTAACAGGCACCGCATCGATTATATGCAACGCAGGACACGCTAGATAAACTAGTAATATCATCAACCATGTGTAGTTAACTATTGATTATGTGAAGATTGATTGTTTTTTATAAGTTTAATGCTAGCTAGCAACTTACCTTGGCTTCTTGCTGCCCTCGCGTAACAGGTAGTCAGCCTGCCACGCAGGCTCCTCGTGGAGTGCAATGTAAGGCAGGTGGTTAGAGCGTTAGACTAGTAACCGGAAGGTTGCAAAAACGAATCCCCGAGCTGACAAGGTAAAAATCTGTCGTTCTGCCCCATGAACAAGGCAGTTAACCCACCGTTCCTAGGCCATCATTGAAAATAAGAATGTGTTCTTAACTGACTTGCCTAGTTAAATAAAGGTGTAAAAAAAATATATATATCAGCCAAATCGGTGTCCAAAAATACCGATTTCCGATTGTTATGAAAACTTGAAATCGGCCCTAATTAAATCGGCCATTCCGATTAATCGGTCGACCTCTAGTTCGCGTCCAAAATTATATTCATGTATAGGGTCTACAACGCTCTGCACTTAACATTGACTGCCCTACTGAACAAGTGCTTGAGCTACTTCTGCAGTTGAATATCAAATCAGTGGCTTTCCATCATCCACGCCATCTACCAGACCACTGCTGCAGTGTGTCTCATTGACTCAGAAAACAGCAGTTTAACAACATTCTCAGTCTCACCACACACAGATGATACACACTGTTATTTTTGTAAACTAGTCATCTCTGACACACTGACGGTGTGTGTGCCACACTCAGACTCCTTAGCACTCCTTGTCTCCCTCACCTCCTCTTTGATGATGTCTGTCTCCTCCCCCTCTCCCGAAATACAGCCCTCCTCCAATAGTTCTCCTTCGTCTTCCTCCTCCTCCCCAGGGACCTGGATGAGGTACATCTGGCGTGCCTCCTTCCAGCCTCCCCCTGCTACTTCCCCGGCTGCTCCTCCTCCTTCCTCCCACACGCCTCCAAACGCAGGACCCAGCTTCTGCTTTCCTCCTGTAGAGGGAGAGAGAGGAAGAGAGGGGGGGTAGGATGGGGTGAGAGGAGGAGGGGTCGAGCATGAAGGAGAGAGGAGAGAGACAGAGGGGAGCAGTGAAAGAAATGAAGGAGAGAGGAAGGAAAGCAGGGAGAGGAGGGATGGCAGGGAGTGGGAGAGAGGCGGAAGAGAGGGGGAGCAGAGGCAGAGAGCATGAGGAAGGGGAGAGTGGGGGAAGGGAGAGGGAGAGAGCATGTTGAACGAGAGCAGGAGGAGGAGGGACAGCATGAAGCGGGAGAAAGCATAAAGGAGAGGAGGGAGAGGAGAGCAGTGACAGAAATTGAGGAGTTGGGGGAAGGGAGAGAGAGCATGAAGAAGGAGAGGAGGCGGAGTACGGAGCAGAAGCGGGAGAGAGGAAGCGGCGGGAGTGAGTGTGAAGGAGAGCGGAGGGGGTGGGAGTGAAGAGGGAGGGAGGGAGAGCGGAGAGAAAAGTAGAGGAGGTGGGGGCAGGGAGGGGGAGTGGGCATTATGAAGGAGAGCAGAGAGGGAGGGAGAGAGAGCAGAGCGGAGTGGGAGAGGTGAGGGACAGAGCGAGGACATGAAGAGGAGGAGGGAGAGTGGAGGAGTAGAGGAGAGGGAAGGAGATGAAGGGGAACCGTGACAGAAATGGAAGAGTTGGGGGAAGGGAAATAGCATGATGAAGGAGAGGAGGCGGAGTAGGGAGCGGAAGCGGAGGAGTGAGTGTGAAGGAGAGAGGAGGGGGTGGGAGTGAAGAGGGAGGGAGAGTGGAAAGAGAAGTAGAGGAGAGGGAGAGGGGGGGCAGGAAGAAAGAGGGAGGGGGGGCGGGCAGGAAGGGGGGGCAGGGAGGAAAGATGGGGGGGGCAGGGAGGAAAGAGGGGGGGGGGCAGGGAGGAAAGAGGGGGGGGGGCAGGGAGGAAGGGAGCAGAGAGAGGCGAAGAACAGAGAGAACATGAAGGAGGATGAGATGGGGGAGGGAGAGCGGAGGAGTAGAAAGGAAAGGGAGGGAGAAGGCTCAGTTTCTGGCAGATGGCTTCCAACATAACAAGTACCTCTTCACACAAGCATTACAGGCTTTTGACTTAATGTTACACAAGTAATCAACTTGATTTGATATGCAATTACATATTTCAACAATTATAATATGAAGAATACCATTTTTTATATCAGTTTTATACATAGAGCAAGACAAATGTGTAAAAAACGACTATATGGTCCGTGATGCTTTTGTGGCTGTACTTACTAAATATGAACACTTACGGGGCACTTCAATTTTTCGCTTTTTCCGCCCACCGTCCTCCGACCCTATCAAACCAGCATTGCGGCGATTCTCTGCCCACCCCATCCCGTACTTGCGTTCATTTCTCAGTTTGTTCTCCGTCAGTCGGAGTCGGAGTTTCAGAGCCTCCATTTCATTCCTATTCAGAGATATTTCCACCAGATAGTCGTTCACCGTGTCCTGGAACAGTTTGGTTATCTCGCACACCGACGCTCGGATCAAACTGTCCATGACAGAGGTGAGGTGTGTCTGGAACGTCTCCACGGAGTCCGCCATGGGTTCGCTGCCGTGACGATCACACGATGGATCTGGGGAACTGGACCAGACAGATATTCAACTGTTACACATTAACAGCATTAGTTAACTATGTTGACTGAGTTGAACAAATTCACATTATCAGTGACACTAGCTACTGTTATTAGTCAGCAGTATCATATAGACCTAGTGGCCAACTAGTCTAATTTCTGAAAGACTATACTTTTTCTTGCTAACATTAGTAATTAAGTAGTATCCTAGATACCACTTCACTAATCCCAACCAATAGACCGTTGAGCAAGACAGCCTAACTTCGTATGGAACGAGGAAGGACAAAAAGCACACCCACCCATCACTCGAGGTTTAGTTAGCTAGCTACATTGCTGCCTAAACTAAAGCTTTAGCTAGACGGTAGCTGGCTAGTTAACTAAGGCGATTAACGTTACTATTGCAATAGTGAATACCACTAAACCAAACTGTAGCAATGCCGGCTAGCTAGTTAACGATCGTCGCGACGCTATCCTTCTTGAATACAACACAAGAACACCTCAAGTGCTAACGTTAGCTAGTAACTAGCTAACATTAGCTAGATACGCACCGTGAAGTCGCTGAAATCAGAATATTGAAGTATTCGATAACGAAACACTGTTTGTTCTACACGAAAACCGAGAAGAATGCACACTGTAGATAAGCCAAGAGACGAAACGCCAAAGGAAAAAAAATAGATCCAACTTTATGTCCTCCCTTCGAAGCAGCGTTTTCCTTCTTGCCTCCTACACAGGGTTGCCAGTTCTTTGAAAATAAAAGGTCAAGAAAGACTGATCGAAACCCACCCACAAAGCCATAAAACTAGACCAATAAATACTGCATGAGAAGTTGCCGTATTTAGCCAATAAAACCTTTTTCCATAAAGTTTTCGAGCGAATTAAGGGGGGATATCGACGGAAACCCGAATATTGCTCCTTACATCAAAATAATAGGCCTAATTCTTGTGAGCTAACTTGACTAATAAAGGAATTCGAATATGTAACAAGAGAAAAGATCATTCACCCTTATTATACTTGTAAATAAATCAATTGTACGCATGTGTTTAACTATAGATACATCCAACAGGAGGGTTTGAGGGATGAAAGTTGGACAGAGGATCTCAAAATCTCTGCGCAAGAAACACTTGAACAAACTTCAAAATAATGTTTGGCTATTTTCTGGCAATTGTTCTATTATGTGCCAGATGTTAAGTCTACAACCCGCTACAACCTATTTGCGTGATTGACTTGTCATTTCAATAGGCATAGCCTAGGCCAACTGACTCAAATCTGTGTTTATGATTGTAATTTACCTTTGGCATGGTTTGGTTAGCTAGATGCAGGTTGCCTATTGCCCCGGATCAGTGGCGATTTTGGCATGTAAATCTTGGTGGGGCAAACTCAAAAAGTCACTACAAAAACACAACACTAAACAATACATTAATTGGACTATAACAGTGACAAACTATGCCCACAAATTATTAGGGCCTATATAAAGCTGTCCCAACACCTTACCACTGCTACACATGGCTTTCAGCGGAGCCTTGTCTGGCAGAAAAACTGTTATTTCGGCCTAATTTACTGCCTTTAAAAAAACCATAGGTGATATGGCTAACTTGCTTAAACAAATGGGGTTTCTACTGACAATTAAGATGTACAAACTATGGCATATATGGGGATGACGAGCGGATAAGAGGCAATCCGTAATTTCGATTAAGTAAAAATACTTTAAAGTACTAAAGCAGTTTTTTGGGGTATCTGTACTTTACTATTTACTTTTACTTCACTACATTCCTAAATAAAATAATGTACTTTTTACTCCATACATTTTCTCTGACACCCAAAAGTACTCGTTACATTTTTAATGCTTAGCAGGAAAGGAAAAGGGTGCAATTCACACACTTATCAAGAGAACATCCCTGGTCATCACTACTGCCTCTGATCTGGCGGACTCACTAAACACATTTTTTATTTGTAAATTATGTCTGAGTGTTGGTGTGTGCCCCTGGTTATCTGTAAAAATTATAACAAGAAAATGGTGCCATCTGGTTTGCTTAAAAATGTAAGGAATTTTAAATTATTTTTTTACTTTTGATACTTAAGTATATTTTAGCAATTAAATTTACTTTTGATACTAAAGTATATTTAAAACCACATACTTTTAGACTTTTACTCAAGTAGTATTTTACTGGGTGACTTTCATTTTTATTTGAGTCATTTTCTATTAAGGTATCTTTACTTTTACTCAAGTATGACAATTGGGTACTTTTTCCATTACTGGCTATAGGCTACATGTGCACCACCAAGTTAGAAAAGTAGGCTAAATTATGAGGGGAAAAGAGACCAAATGATTAGGGTGAGGCACATGGTCTGGCATTCTCTGGATTTTTGGTGCTTTCAAGACAACTGGGAACTCTGGGGAAAAAACAAGGTAGAATCATGACGTTAGTGGTTTTCAGGTCTGAGCTCTAGAAAGAGGCCCAAGTTCCCGACTTGGAATTCCGAGTTGGATGACCGTTCAAAATGTATTTTCCCAGTCTGAGCTAATTAAAAAATCCAGAGTTCCCAGTTGTCCTGAATTTACTGAAGTCTGAGATTTCCCAGTTCAGTCTCCAGTTGTTTTGAACGTGGCAGAAGTCATGCTGGATTGACAGCATGGCCAATGTTGAATGTTTATCCTTTTAAACCTGGAAAATAGACCCTTAAACTTGGTTCACACATCCACTCCACTGAAGAGCAGGCCAGTGATTGCTTTGCAATGCTTGCAGTTAGCTACTGATTCCTTCCCAACCACTCATTGTTGAATTTGCGATTTCCAACTTGTTGTTTAATGTTTGTCCAATGGCCGATGAGCACCGATACTTTTTTATCTATAATTCCTCGTCATAATTTGTCTTCATATGACAAGGATTGAAAAGGATTTGCCAGTAGATTGTCGACTTGATTCATGATGATGACTGCGAGCTTGCTAGCTAAGATTTTGAAAGTATGATGTTGACATGATCAGTCCAATCAAAGATACTGTAGATATAACGTGATTTGAGATAATTTTATCTGTGGCCAATGACCTTGAGCCTTTTTGGGTGGGTACTTCTAATGTAACTCTATGGCAGCACCAAAGGGGTTTGGATTTAAGCTCTCCCCGTAGATTTTGCAGTGACGTAGTGTCCCCATGAGTGACAGTGCACTGAGCCAATCATGGCGCAACTGGAGAACATTACCAACCCCTACTCTCCGTATTTTCAGATGGCTACCCCACCACTACAGAAAGCACTGAGCTAGGCTGAAACACTTGCAGTTTGGAGCTCCCTTACTCAAGAAAGCAAAAAAGAGACATGTTCGTATGTGGCTTTATTAACTAAATTATTATTTATTTTTTACATTGTTTGCAAACTGATATGTGACACCGATTAATCCCCAAATAACATGCAAAACAGGCAACCACAAAAAGCTAAAAAAGGTGGGGCTCAAAACATGACGGGTCACCACTGTCCCTGATAGCCTACAGTAGCCTAGGCAAGATGTAAGATAACCAATTTAATATCTTGCTTAGTTCAAACAGACTCATTTATTTAGCATGAATAGCAAGGTGCTTCTGTTGCCCAATAGCCTGCTGGAGTAGGTTATTGATGATGGGGTCGCCATTTTAATTACTGAATTATATATTAATAATATGGATATGAACTGAATTAGGCCTATGCCTGTCAATAACAGACAGTGATTTGTTTTACCTGTAGCCTAATCTGACTGATTTACCTTCAATCTAATGCATCATAACAGCAGCTGATCAGCAATTGCGACAGAACTGGGACCATGATCACAATTTAACTTCCAGTTTCATTAACTAAACATGTCCATCTATAATTGCATAATAACTCAATGGTACAACAAAAAGCTGAAGGTATAGGCTATTATTAAATCCGTTTGCCAGCTCCAGGTAGGTTACACAAGTGGCACAACTTGATTTGCAATAACTTCAGTGATATCATTTCAACATATTTATTGTATCAAATGGTAGGGTACAGTAGCCTACACAGGCATAGAAATGAATAGCCTACTTGATGACCACAAGATGCAAATGTACCATTCGCCACATTCAATTTCAGTTTCATTGTGGACTTTCCCCTATATCAGAAGCACGCTCCGGAGTTCCATAACTTAAATTTAAAATGTTCACTCGTGCAGCGCTCGACACGCAAGAACTGAGCATGCGTAAAACTCTTCGTTTGATATGGTTTTCCATAAACAAGTCGACATTAGAATGCAGTTTAAACCACCTACGAACGGATTTATCTAATGCGATCTAGAGCGCCTAAAGTCGTTTTCCTGTGCATTGTCGCCTAATTTATTGATGCGCATCAGTTCTAGCGCGTTAATATGTTTTATGAAAAAAGGGTTGGAAATAGGTGTCTCCATAATGACAATCTAAATAGCCTACCTACAACTGGTAAAACGTTGTCATGACGTGCGCGCGTGCTGCTCCGTCTCCTCATTCACGTGATTCAGCTGCAGCTCTCAGTCTCAACCTCAACACACTCACCGCCCTCCCACTCCCCACCACTCACTCAGCAACAGGCTGTATCTCTACATAATAGTCAGCAGCAGCAGGTCACAGTGTAATATATATTTTTAAGAAAAATGCCATGGCGGCCGCATCCAATATATAAAAGTAGCCCACAAACCCGGAACCCTCAACCATTACATTTTCCCGCGACATCATTTTCGAATGGCCAAATTTCCTGAGGAAACCAGGGATATGGCAACCCTGCTCCTTATTCTACTTTGGTCGCGATTCTCGGCAGTTGGCATCTAACGTTATTGGTACATTACCGCCACCTACTGTGCTGGAGTATGGGCCTGCTTCTTCGTCTTCGTCGTCGTCTTCTTCTGTGGAGTTTTCAGCGGTTAGCATCCAGCGTTATGGTGTATTGTTGCCACCTACAGTACTGGAGTGTGGGCCAGAAACAGGGAGAAACTAAATCCTACCTGCCAGCCCCGTTCCTCTTAAGAAAGATAACAACATATTTGAGACAGTTTCTACTGATGTTCTACTCAGTATACTCTTTAAATATTTTCCTGTATCCCCTTCTCACTCATACTGGATCTCAGCCTTTCTATTTCCCTCTCATACTGCCCACACCGTATCAGTACATTCTCCACGGTCTCTGTTTCCTGGCAGTAATCACACTTTCCTGTTGGATGCTTTCCTACCACATTTAAAGTCTTATTCAACCGGCTGTGTCCCACCCTGAATCTTGAAAAATAGCATCCCATTTTCTGTCTCTTCCGGCCATCCCCAACTTTCCTCTTTACTTGGAATACATGCCTGCCCTTAGTGTCTATATTCCACCGCTCCTGCTCTCTCTGCATCACCACTGTCCATATCAGGCTTTTTGCCTTGCTCATTGAAACTACTTACATCAACATCCCCACTACTAAGTGCTTGTTTAGCCAGTACATCAACTGCCTCGTTCCACTCAACCCCCACATGGGCTGCGACCAAGGTAAATCTTGTCTGTATACCCATCTGTCTCACCCTGCCATGGGTTTGTAGTACCTCATAAAGCTGGTATCGTCTGCTACGTTAGCTAAAGGACTGCAGACTCATCAACACTGCAAATGGATCAGAGCAAATAACTACTCTGTCTGGCTTGACTTCCTTCACCCACTGCAAGGCCAACAGCACGGACATTAGCTCCACCGTATACCGTGCATTCGGAAAGTATTCAGACCCCTTGACTTTTTCCAAATTTTGTTACGTTACAGCCTTATTTTTATTTTTTTTAACTTTTCACCTTTATTTAACCAGGTAGGCCAGTTGAGAACAAGTTCTTATTTACAACTGCGACCTGGCCAAGATAAAGCAAAGCAGTGAGACAAAAACAACAACACAGAGTTACACATGGGATAAACAAACGTACAGTCAATAACACAATAGAAAAATCTGTGTACAGTGTGTGCAAATGAAGTAAGGAGGTAAGGCAATAAATAGGCCATAATGGCGAAGTAATTACAATGTAGCAATTAAACACTGGAATGATAGATGTGCAGATGAGGATGTGCAAGTAGAAATACTGGTGTGCAAAAGAGCAGAAAAACAAAAACAAATATGGGGATGAGGTAAGTAGTTGGATGGGCTATTTACAGATGGGCTGTGTACAGCTGCAGCAATCGGTAAACTGCTCTGACAGATGATGCTTAAAGTTAGTGAGGGATATATAAGTCTCCAACTTCAGTGATTTTTGCAATTCGTTCCAGTCATTGGCAGCAGAGAACTGGAAGGAAAGGCAGCCAAAGTAAGTGTTGGCTTTGGGGACTACCAGTGAAATATACCTGCTGGAGCGTGTGCTACGAGTGGGCGTTGCTATGGTGACCAGTGAGCTGAGATAAGGCGGAGCTTTACCTAGCAGAGACTTATCGATGATCTGGAGCAAGTGGGTTTGGCGACGAATATGAAGCGAGGACTAGTCAATGAGAGCATACAGGTCGCAGTGGTGGGTAGTGTATGGGGCTTTGGTGACAAAACGGATTGCACTGTGATAGACTGCATCCAATTTGCTGAGTAGAGTGTTGGAGGCTATTTTGTAATTGACATCGCCGAAGTCAAGGATCGGTAGGATAGTCAGTTTTAGAAGGGTATGTTTGGCAGCATGAGTGAAGGAGGCTTTGTTGTGAAATAGGAAGCCGATTCTAGACTTCATTTTGAATTGGAGATGCTTAAAATGATTCTGGAAGGAGAGTTTACAGTCTAGTCAGACACCTAGGTATTTATAGTTGTCCACATATTCTAAGTCAGAACCGTCCAGAGTAGTGATGCTAGTCAGGCGGGCGGGTGCCGGCAGTGATCGATTGAAAAGCATGCATTTAGTTTTACTAGTATTTAAGAGCAGTTGGAGGACATGGAAGGAGTGTTGTATGGCATTGAAGCTCATCTGGAGGTTTGTTAACACAGTGTCCAAGGAAGGGCCAGAAATATACAGAATGGTGTCGTCTGCGTAGAGATGGATCAGAGAATCATCTGCAGCTAGAGCGACATCGATGAAATATACAGAGAAAAGAGTCGGCCTAAGAATTGAACCCTGTGGCACCCCCATAGAGACTGGCAGAGGCCCGGACAACAGGCCCTCCCATTTGACACACTGAACTCTATCTGAGAAGCAGTTGGTGAACCAGGCGAGACAGTCATTTGAGAAACCAAGGCTGTTGAGTCTGTCGATGAGAATGCGGTGATTGACAGAGTCGAAAGCCTTGGCCAGGTCGATGGATACGGCTGCACAGTATTGTCTTTTGTCGATGGCTATTATGATATCGTTTAGGACCTTGAGCGTGGCTGAGGTGCACCCATGACCAGCTCGGAAACCAGATTTCATAGCGGAGAAGGTACGGTGGGATTCGAAATGGTCGGTGATCTGTTTGTTAACTTGGTTTTCGAAGACCTTAGAAAGGCAGGGTAGGATAGATATAGGTCTGTAACAGTTTGGGTCTAGTGTGTCTCCCCCTTTGAAGAGGGGGATGACTGCGGCAGCTTACCAATCTTTGGGGATCTCAGACGATACGAAAGAGAGGTTGAACAGGCTAATAATAGGGGTTGCAACAATTGCGGCGGATAATTTTAGAAAGAGAGGGTCCAGATTGTCTAACCCAGCTGACTTGTAGGGGACCAGATTTTGCAGCTCTTTCAGAACATCAGCTATCTGGATTTGGGTGAAGGAGAAATGGGGAGGCTTGGGCAAGTTGCTGTGGGGGGTGCAGAGCTGTTGACCGGGGTATGGGTAGCCAGGTGGAAAGCAAGCCCAGCCTTAGAAAAATGCTTATTGAAATTCTCGATAATCGTAGATTTATCGGTGGTGACAGTGTTTCCTAGCCTCAGTGCAGTGGGCAGCTGGGAGGAGGTGCTCTTATTCTCCATGGACTTTACAGTGTCCCAGAACCTTTTGGAGTTTGTGCTACAGGATGTAAATTTATGTTTGAAAAAGCTAGCCTTTGCTTTCCTAACTGCCTGTGTATATTGGTTCCTAACTTCCCTGAGAAGTTGCATATCACGGGGGCTATTCGATGCTAATGCAGTACGCCATAGGATGTTTTTGGGCTGGTCAAGGGCAGTCAGGTCTGGAGTGAACCAAGGACTATATCTGTTCCTGGTTCTACATTTTTTGAATGGGGCATGCTTATTTAAGATGGTGAGGAAAGCACTTTTAAAGAATAACCAGGCATCCTCAACTGACGGAATGAGGTCAGTATCTTTCCAGGATACCCGGGCCAGGTCGATTAGAAAGGCCTGCTCGCTGAAGTGTTTTAGGGAGCGTTTGACTGTGATGAGGGGTGGTCGTTTGACCGCGGACCCATTACTGACGCAGGCAATGAGGCAGTGATTGCTGAGATCCTGGTTGAAGACAGCAGAGGTGTATTTAGAGGACAGGTTGGTCAGGATGATATCTATGAGGGTGCCCGAGTTTTCGGATTTGGGGTTGTACCTGGTAGGTTCCATGATAATTTGGTTGACATTGAGGGCATCTAGCTTAGATTGTAGGATGGCCGGGGTGTAAGCATATCCCAGTTTAGGTCACCTAACATTACAAACTCTGAAGATAAATGGGGGGCAATTAATTCACATATCGTGTCCGGGGCGCAGCTGGGGGCTGAGGGGGGTCTATAACAAGCGGCAACAGTGAGAGACTTATTTCTGGAAAGGTAGATTTTTAAAAGTAGAAGCTCGAACTGTTTGGGCACAGACCTGGATAGCATGACAGAACTCTGCAGGCTGTCTCTGCAGTAGATTGCAACTCCACCTCTTTTGGCAGTTCTGTCTTGGCGGAAAATGAATACACATACATAAAGGCATTTTTCAGCTATGATTTTACCACTCAGAATCCAGAATGGATATGACAATGGGGCCAGCACAGGATGTAATACACCCTTACAACAATCTACTTTTGTTCTTCTTGACTTGTTATCTGGTAAACTGCTACTATGTGTCAAGAAAAGAGCTCCAATTAGGGGTTAGTGTACTTCAGTAAAAATGGCTGGTTTAGATTAAAAACTATTGCCCTGTGTCCCCGTTCATAGGGGCATGAGAGACTAGTCAGTGGTAGAATTGAGTTGGCACTTTATTGGCCCAAACACTCATAGACCCACAAGGTTGAGGTTACTCATGGACAGTAATTAGTAATACTTTTTTTGATGCATTGATGCATTGTGTCTTCTAACTGTCCAAGAATAGGATCCAAAGTGTTAGGAAATATTTGTTCCCATAAATACAAAGGAGGATGTCTCTCCTCATACTTCTGGCACTTTAGTCAGACTGCCAGACTGTGCACCACAGAGCCAATCAGGAGAGAATACATACAGGTCAACGGTGCCAATTGAAAGTCAAGGGGTGTGTCTGTGCCTTTTGGATTACTCTCTCTTTACAGAGAACCCCTGTGGTTCTTGTCTGCTCTGCGTATGTCTGAAAGTGACAGAGCCAGCAGCCAAGAGAGTTTTTCACAGTATGCCATAAAAAAGTATTACACTTATGAATGTATGTAAAATGCTAATATGTATTAGATCCAGTACAATGGAATAACTAAGACCTGAATTTGAATGCAGCGTGTTCCGATTCCTCCTTCTCTTTCTGTCCAGCAGGGTCAACCAAAAACACTTGGCCTGATGGTTCATGCAGATACTGGGGAAGCAATATAGAAATGTATTGATCCCTTAAATGATTTTACTATTAAATGACCCATATCACAACCCTCATACCTCTTCACAAAAATGTACCTAAATACATTTTGGAAAAAGGATTTTACTCACAAAAGACTTGTTGTGAATGCACTCAAATATCAAGTCATTATCAGGTTATGTAAACTGCGTTCTAATACTCAACGTAGAAGGATTTGTCTTAATGTACAGTATATGAAAGTGATGCTATGAAAAGGATTCTTTCACGTTATCAAGCTCACTGTGACTGACAAATCACTGCCTATTACTGTGATTAAAAAGAGCATATGAAACGTTGTTTTTCATGAGGCCTACCTGTGCACCTTCCTTTAAGCATCTGTTTGAACACCTCTCCTGTCCTTGATCCATTCCACATACAGCCATTTGCGGATCTTTTCATTGTCCATGTGAAAGATAGTTATTGCGAGGATGGAACATTTGTTGACTTAAATGTTTTTTATTTAACACCAATGTAAATTGAAGGCCTGCAAAGCTTACAGGTTTAAGTATAATAGCATGAAAGTAGACAAACATCAGAGTGTGCGATATGAAGGTATAGTCAGTGGACATTCTGAACCTTGTTTGAGGTCAGTAGGCCACATGACCAAGGAGTTATCGAAATTCTACATTTTGAAAAATTAATGTAAAACCATGTGAGATAGGCCCACTGAGTGGACATTCTGAAACTTGTTTAAAGTCACCAGGTCACATGACCAAGGAGCTATTGAAATTCTACATTTTGAAAAATTAATGTAAAACCCTGTGAGATAAAAATTGACAAACTAAAGGGTGTGCAATGTGTAGGCCCACTGAGTGGACATTCTGAACCTTGTTTGAAGTCATTAGGTCACATGACCAAGGAGTTATTGAAATTCTAAATTTTGAAAAATTCATGTAAAAACGTGTGAAATGAAAATGGACAAACTAAAGGGTGTGCAATATTTAGGCCCACTGAGTGGACATTCTGAACCTTGTTTGAAGTCACTAGGTCACAGACCAAGGAGCTATTCAAACTTTACATTTTGAAAAATTCATGTAAAATCATGTGAGATGAAAATGGACAAACTAAAGGGTGTGCAATATAGAAGGGTAGTGGACATTCTTGTTTGAATTCAGTAGGTCACATAACCAAGGAGCTATTGAAATTTGAATGTAAAAATAGTTTGTACTTTGTTTACGCTCCCTAACTAATTCAACTTGGAATACAAAATGCTGCTCACATTTCCACAGGTTTATTAGCTTTGGAAAGCGAATTAATGTCCAAATCGTGAAAATAAGACCTGTGTAATGTTGTGCGCAATTTTCCAACATCATGACACTTATTTGGAGTCTGTGGCTCAAGTGGTTTGAAAGCTATTGAGGTTTGAAAGCGCGAATATCCGTCGAATATCCAACTTGAAACTGTCTTTACCTCGGTG
Organism: Salvelinus alpinus; assembly: GCF_045679555.1. Taxonomy (NCBI): domain Eukaryota; kingdom Metazoa; phylum Chordata; class Actinopteri; order Salmoniformes; family Salmonidae; genus Salvelinus; species Salvelinus alpinus. The sequence goes on from NC_092089.1 coordinate 71,605,351, forward strand.
GTTCATGATAGTTACTGACTATCCCTTTGAATTGACGTTGAATGTAGTTATCCACTTGTAGCGCAATAAAAGAGAAGAGGTTACTACTGCTGTGCTTAGCCCACATTCGACTACGTTACGTAACATTCCATCAAAAGACGAGCGACAAGCTTTTGGTTTCACGCGCATAGGTATCTAGAGAGTAGAGGCAGAGTTGAACACAACTCACAGATTTTTTAAACCTTGATTTGATAGTATAACTCAGATTGTGGCCCAGTGAGTCACTGTACTTCCTCTTTAAGCTTAACTTTTTTGGCTTTACAAAGTGTTCTGGTGTTTGTGGACGACAAGACATCAAGAAAAATGTTCAAAGGTGCTTATCTTCTGGTGGTCATGACAGTCTTAGCTGGTAGGTGCTCATCTGAGCATTATGCATTTCTTCACCTCAGCTCCTGTTGTAACAGTGTAATTGATGCAACTGTGTTCTTTTGACGAGTCATCGACAGCCCTTCCAAAGAAATTAAATGTAACTTTAATGTGAAGACAACGCAAGAAAAGTTGCTGTTTCTCTTCACAGAGGTGGTTGTTGAGAGCTCTGGCAGCATTTTCCCTGTGGACGAGGTGTCAGGTAAAGGCATACACAGCACTGAACTTTGCACTTTGTATCTTTAATGACCGTTGTTCTTGGTTGCTTTGATCAATGCATATCGCCATAGTCATTTGATTTTCCGTTTCCATTTGAACCTATGGTACTATCAATACATCTTATTGTGCAATGTAATGGCTAGCCATATACATTAGAATTTCCTGTATGCAAATCTTACAGATTGTCTGAAAAGAGGTTACACAGCAGCCGAAAAGAGAAAATGTGGATTCGATGAAGGTATGGGTCAAAAGTTGTTTCACAATCTTTTATGAATGGCAGTAACTTTTTAATGATCTTTCCCTGCAGTCATTTAGCAGTTACAGTACATTCCATCACTGCCATATATTTTATTTCTCTGCATTTTAATGTAAGTCTAAAGCTATGTATGATTCTCTATGGGAGTTATTATTATTCCACCTGATCTGCCCCCCAGCTGTTATTGAGTGGAACAAAACACTAAACACTCCAGACTCCCCACTGGGCACAGACTTCAGTTCAACGTCCAGTTTTGATTTACATTTGGTTGAGTTGTCAACTACCGTGAATTCAACATGAAATAATAAATCATTGGATTTAGGTTGCAAGTTGGGTGAAAAAAAGCTGAAAATCCCTTACGTTGATGACTTTTTGAAAATCCAAACCGTTTTCCACGTTGATTTAACGTCATCACACTGAATTTGTGTTGTTGAAATTATGTGGAAACAACGTTTATTCAACCAGTTTTTGCCCAGTGGGTCTTGACGTAGGCTACCTTTTGGTTCAAACCTTTCCACTGGTGAGACTAAGTAAAAGTTTCATTTTTGGTTCACACTATCCCAGAAGAGAGCCAAATGGTGATATTTCAATGACTGAAAACTCTGTACAGTCATTCCAGTACAGATAGTTTTTGATTCTTGAGGGTTTTTTTTCAGCCTGTGAAGATGCCAAATATAAGGATGCAATACTGCCATGCATACTCTTAGGATATGATCTCATTTACCAAGACTCATGTAAGTTACTGATCCTCTGCATTGATTGTTTTTAGTACAGAGCAAGAAAGTTACTTCTGCAATGAAAGAAATCATAAAACAAATATATATATACAGTACCAGTCAATAGTTTGGACACACCTACTCATTCAAGGGTTTTTCATTATTTTTACTATTTTCTACAATGTAGAATAATAGTGAAGACATCACAACTATGAAATAACACATACGGAATCATGTAGTAACCAAAACAGTGGTGAACAAATCAAAATATATTTTATTATAAAGAAAGGAGGACCAAGGCACTCTTCATATAATTAATTTAAATGCCTTTATTAGTATGGCATGTTCAATAGAAACAAAGTTTTTTTTTAAACCGACGCGTTTCGGCTGCATGGCCGATTTTAGTTTTGTTTTTTTGTACTCCCTGACGAAGGCCATGCAGCCGAAACGCGTCAGTTTAAAAAAAACTTTGTTTCTATTGAACATGCCATACTAATAAAGGCATTTTAATTAATTATATGAAGAGTGCCTTGGTCCTCCTTTCTTTTCGATGGCCAATTTACCCCTTTTACCAAAGAGCACCTTCTATCTACCAAAATGTACTATTGTGTACCTTAGTAGCGCTTCCCTTCCTCCTCTTTCTACCATATTTTATTATATTTGAGATTCTTCAAAGTAGCCACCCTTTGCCTTGATGACAGCTCTACACACTCTTGGCATTCTCCAACCAGAGCTTCACCTGGAATGCTTTTCCAACAGTCTTGAAGGAGTTCCCACATATGATGAGCACTTGTTGGTTGCTTTTCCTTCACTCTGCGATCCAACTCATCCCAAACCATCTCATTTGGGTTGAGGTTGGGTGATTGTGGAGGCCAGGTCATCTGATGCAGCACTCCATCACTCTCATACTTGTTCATTTAGCCCTTACATAGCCTGGAGGCGTGTTGGGTCATTGTCCTGTTGATAGTAAATGATTGTCCCACTAAGCACAAACCAGATGGGATGGCGTATCGCTGCAGAATGATGGGGTAACCATGCTGGTTAAGTGTGCCTTGATTTCTAAATAAATCACAGACAGTGTCACCAGCAAAGTAGCCCCACATCATAACACCTCCTCCTCCATGTTTTACAGTGGGAAATACACATACGGAGATCATCCGTTCACCCACACTGCGTCTCACAAAGACACGGCGGTTGGAACCAAAAATCTCAAATTTGGACTCATCAGACCAAAGGACAGATTTCCACCAGTCTAATGTCCATTGCTCGTATTTATTGACCCAAGCAAGCCTCTTTAGTAGTCTGCAGTAGAGGTCATTCTGGGTTTTCCTTTCCTGTGGAGATCCTCATCTTCTGTCTACCACCCCTACCTTGTCACAACACAACTGGTTGGAAAGAAATGAGGAGGAAAGAAATTCCACAAATAGACTTTTAACAAGGCACACCTGTTAATATATTTGGATTTGTTTAACACTTTTTTGGTTACTATATGATTCCATATGTGCATTTCATAGTTTTGATGTTTCGCTATTATTTTACAATGTAGAAAATAGTAAAAATAAAGAAAAACTTGAATAAGTAGGTGTGTCCAAACTTTTGACTCGTACTCTATATATCTGCAGTGAATACACTGAGCATACCAAACATTAAGAACACCTTCCTAATAAGTTGCTCCTCCCCGCTTTGCTCTCAGAACAGCCTCAATTCGTCGGGGCATGGACTACAAGGTGTTGAAAGCATTCCACAGGGATGCTGGCCCATGTTGATTCCAATGCTTCCCACAGTTGTGTCAAGTTGGCTGGATGTCCTTTGGGTGGAGGACCATTCTTGATACACACGGGAAACTGTTGAGTGTGAAAAACCCAGCAGCGTTGCTGTTCTTGACACCAACCAGTGCACCTGGCACCTACTACCATACCCCGTTCAAAGGCTTAAATCTTTTATCTTGCCCATTCACCCTCTGAATGGCACACATACACAATCCATGTCTCAATTGTCTCAAGGCTTAAAAAACATTATTTTACCTTTTCCCTCCCCTTCATCTACACTGATTGAAGTGGATTTAACATGTGACATCAATAAGGGACCATAGCTTTCACCTGGATTCACCTGGTCAGTCTGTCATGGAAAGAGCAGGTGTATAGATATATCTACAGTATATACTGTATATCTAAAAGCAATAACAACAACAACAGTTAAAAAAATACATCTTGGAGTTAATATTGTATTGAAGTTGATTTTATATTCTCTGCATTTGTTGTTATTTACGTCCATTATTAGGAGTTTTAGAGTTACGGCATGCCTACCGTTTACCGTGCTTATTTGTTACTAACTGATTACCACATATCCCAAATATGTATCACATTTTAAGAATGTATCTGCTATTTGTCTCTTCTTTACAGCATATCACAGGGATAGTGACTTTGACGTGTATGGTAAGTGTTTTTCAAAAGGATATATTTGTTATTTTTCATGATTTGAAGTATTGCAGACCAATTCCTCCTAAATGAAGTGTCTGAAGATGTGTTCTCCTTCAGGTATGGCTCATTGTGCAATAGACAGATGTTCTGAGGGATGGAAAAAGAAACCGAGAGCTCATGGCGACCAATTTCAGATCTTGTCAGGTGACTCTTGTACAGTATAGAACGTCCCCTGCTGCCATTTATCCCTTTGCTGTTGTTTCCTTATTTGGGCAGTTGAAAAATACTTTGAAACACAGAAAACATGCCACAATTAACAGCAGCCCAAAATGCATAACATTATGGAGTATGCACATTAAAGAGAACCAGGCAAGAGAATGCACATTAAAATGATACTATACAATAAATTATATATTTATGTTTTATCTACAGGGTTGGCTGAGTCATTCTCCTCTTGCCTGGTTGCAGTGAAGGACTGTGCAAAGAAAAAAGAGGAGCTCTGAGTATGATTGGGTCTCACATGTCTCACATGTCTGTTGTACTTTATGGGGGAAGTTAATAAGTGTGTGAATAGTGTCTAAGGAAATGTACTAACATTGCTATAATGGCATGTACACTCCAAAATTCTGACTTCTTTCAATGCTCATGATTCCAAACTAGAAGTTGCTTCTTTGTCTGGCCACTAGATGGTGGCCTGTACCTTTTCATAATTCAAAATAAAAACAGTTTTTTAAGTAAGAATAGGTGAGAATACGTGAGAATAGGCTGTACCTTTCTATATGATGAATCAGTGGCTCCCAAACCTTTTTGGTGTGGAGACCTACCAAAAGCTGTCATATTTTTCTGGTGACACTACAAATAAAGTAAACCTATATTAATTGTCACAAACCTGCTCTCCTTCCTCTCTGTCCATATATATGGCTCTGGTTTGGTCAACCAGGAAGATGTCAGTTAGACTTCAGAGTGCTGGGATGGTAGGGCTTGGCTCCTTGGTGTGGAGGTGTTTAGGGGTTAAATACAGGCATCATGTTGGAATTAGGGTCCCGGCAGTGCAGTGTAGGGGTGCTGTGAGTTTCTAGGAGAGGGAGTAAATGGCTTAAAGAAGTGTTCCTAAATTATGGTCCATCAGGATGTGCACTTATTTGTTCTAACCGAGCACTAACACACCCTTGATTAGTTGAATCAAGTGTTTTCATGGAGTACCCTCATTTAGGAACACTGCAGCTTAAAATATTGGAGGATTTGAGAATATTTTTTTCTCATGAAAGTGAAAAAGCTCTGCAATTAGTGTGCTGTCCAGGGGATTTACTTGTACATCAAGCTGCCTCACACCACATAATCAGCATATAAACTCCTGTCCTATGGTTTGGACGAGGAGCAAACTAGGGATTTGTTACAGGTTCAAGTGTAGTCTTTTTTTGGATCTGTTCCTGTAGACAATATTTTATGATTGTTTTTACTTTGAAATAGTAAATACTGTATCAGTGCAAGTGCTATATCTTCGTGGATATGTTGTCTTTGTTTATGAAATAAAGATGACAATAATATACTGAACAAAAATATAATCGCAACGTGAAGTTGCTTGAGGTGCTTAAAGTACTTGCATTTGGCACTCATAAATTCAAGTACTGAAATACTTTGAAAATGTTACATTTTCTCAAGTTGGTACTTAAAAAGTACTTGAATTAAAATGAGAAGAGGACCGATAATGATCAGATATGTTTATGAAAAATATTAGAAATATGTATTGGTCTTGCGAATTCATTTCCAGGCAGACTACCGAGTTTTATTTCCTCGCGTGTTTCGCGCGGTGTTGCCATGGAAGGTCGGTCATTCCACCCACACTACCACTCAGTCAGGCAGGTACAGAACCGACTGATTAGGCGCCGCAAAAACGTCACATCGATTGCTAAAATGCCAGGCAAATGTTTATTCAACCCTGTCTTTTATGCAAATGGACATTTCTAGGATCTTTTATTTCAGCTCATGAACAATGGGGCCAACATTGCGTGTTATATTTTTGTTCTGTATAGTTTACCCAACTTTTTTACCACCACATCACTGGACCTAACCAACCCACACCGTGTAAGAGACAATATATGCTCGATCTGAAAATGTGGTCGGGGCGCGGTATGGATGGTGTAACGCAATCGCGCAGCCCCCGGAAGCACGCCGGGGCCAAATTGAGCTCAGTAGGCATCGCGGTGAATTTGACTTGCCACTGTCTGTAGAAACCTGAAAGTGTAGGTCTCATGTTTCATGAGCTGAAATAAACGATCCCAGAAATTGTCCATATGCACAAAAGCATATTTCTCTCAAATGTTGTGCACAAATGTGTTTACATCACTGTTAGTGAGCACTTCTCCTTTGCCAAGATAATCCATCTATCTGACAGGTGTGGCATATCAAGAAGCCTTGTGCTGGGGAAAATAAAAGGCCACTCTAAAATGTGCATTTTGTCACACAAGACAATGCCACAGATGTCTCAAGTTTTGAGGGAGCTTGCAAATGGAAGCTGACTGCAGGAATGTCCACCAGAGCTGTTGCCAGATAATTTAATGTTAATTTATCTACCATGGTGTCGTGTGGGCGAGCGGTCTGCTGATGTCAACGTTGTGAACAGAGTGCCCCATGGTGGCAGTGGGGTTATGGTATGGCCAGCATAAGCTACGGACAACGAACACAATTGCATTTTATCGATGGCGAATTGAATGCACAGAGATACCGTGACGAGATCCTGAGGCCCAATGTCGTGTGATTCATCTGCTGCCATCGCCTCATGTTTCAGCATGATAATTCAGGGCCCCATGTTGCAAAGGTCTGTACACAACTCCTGGAAGCTGAAAATGTCCCAGTTCTTCCATCTCCTGCATACTCACCAGACATGTCACCCATTAAGCATGTTTGGGATGCTTTGGATCGAGTTCCAGTTCCTGCCAATATCCAGCAACTTGCACAGCCATTAAAGAGGAATGGGACAACATTCCACAGGCCACAATCAACAGCCTCATCAACTCTATGCGAATGACGTGTGTCTCGCTGAATGAGGCCATTGGTGGTAACACCAGATACAGACTGGTTTCATGATCCACGCCCCTACTTTTTTAAAAGGTATCTGTGACCAACAGATGCATATCTGTATTCCCAGTCATGTGAAATCCATAGATCAGGGCCTAATTAATTAATTTCAATTGACTGATTTCCTTATATGAACTGTATCTCAGTAAAATTGTTGAAATTATTACATGTTGCATTTATATTTTTCTTCATTCACGTTCCAGTGTACGTCTACCCCTGATAACGCACGTAGCAACTTATGACCACTAGATGACAGCAATCGTCAGCAAACTGAATGGCACACTGAAAAAATCAAGGACAGTGATTAGAGAATTTTCTGTGAAGTACTCTTTCTATCTAACATTGAAATAGAAAGCATCTGCACGCATGACCAAAGGATGGATGTCATTCTTTTCTGAAATAATAGGCTATAGTTTGTTCTCCACCAGCTTTTACAGTTATACCACAAGGCTTAAGCCACTCACTCAATTTGAGTGTTTTGTATGAATTTATAAATATTTTGGAGAAAAGAATGACGATATAAAAACGTGCTGAAATCCTGTATGTAGTTCCCTTACATTAATTTACAGTAGCCTACACGAGACCAACAAAAATACACAAGGCCTACACATATCCACTGGAATTATGTGTATGGTACTAATTGAACCAAGAGCCAGCTTCTGAGAATACATTGCTTATGATGATACATAAGGTTAGGCTATGCGAACGATGGTTGCCTACTATCCCTTGGCTGTAGACCACCGCACAGTCGCCGCACAGTCGGAGTTTCAGATTGTCTCCGCTGAGTGTTTTGTGGCCCCTTGACTTTCCTGTCTGGCCTTGTAGACGGCCTTGTTGACGTCTCTAGAAAGTGCAATTAAAATATGCATGTCGTAAAACCTTTTATGTTGTCATTTTGTTCTCCTCCGCAGAACGTTGCAAACTCACGAATTTATACCCATCTTCTCTCCCTTGAGACTGGACTTTCACATTAGTTATTTCGCAGCATTCACTTTTATCCGTAAAGTACCATAAATAAAAAAGAGCGAATGCATAAGAGTCGGTAACTGTATTGAAGTTAATTTAATCCTATAGGCTTCCTCGAACACAGAAATAAAACGGATTGGAAAAGTATTTATTTTACACCAATTGTATAAACAAACGTTTTGTTGGTTAATCATTAACTTAATATTGTTTTTGCTATGTTACATTGACAATAGTCCACCAAAATACCCAAATAATGATAAAGATAAATACATTGTACTATTATTATTAAAATTATACCTGTAATTATAACAATTCGTTATAATTAACAGGAAAAACGTAGGAATATCTTTATTGAAGAACATTTTAATACAAGATTTTATTATTGCAATAATATGACTTGAGATAATATGTTACTGTCTATTGTTGTAAGATGAATGATCAGGTAAGCCTAATTACTTTTCAAATGAATATGGTAGTCAACATATTCCGAGATTTAAGTATCACCGAATTAATTTGCTTGTAGAGAAATATGAATATTGACTATCCAGACGTTAGGTTTACGTATCTCCTGAATACATTTTGGTTTCCTAAGTTAAGAGGCTAACGTTCTATAAATATTTAATTGTGGTTGCTTTGGCAGATTCCTAATTAACGAAATTCGAGTTGTTGTGGTATAAAAGTAGGCTAGCCTACTGCGTTAACTGAATTGTCAAATTACTTGAAACAATGGCATTTATAAGAGTTACTATTATATATAATAATTATAAATTATTTTAAGTATGCATTATTATTATTATTAATTATTATTAGGCTGTTGTGATTTATTGTATTACTATTACTGGATGCAAAGGATCTCAAGGACAGCCGCTCCCAAATATCTTTGTACACATTCACAAACTACCATTCAAGTGACATATTGACAAGCAAAGGATTATTGTGAAAAATGACCTACACTATTCAGAATCACAACTCTCAAGAAAGACATAGGCAAAATGTTTATACCGTCCATCATGAGCTTTTAGCAAATATTCAATCATCTCGAAATATTATTGAATGTGTGTGTGTGCCCGCGCGCGCATATGTGTGAGTGCGTGCGGTGTGAAGTGTTCGTGCGCGCACGTATGAATTTGTATGGCACCATAAATTAGGTCCTCTGATCATGTTGACGAAGTGTATAACTCCCCACAAACATAATGAAGCCTATTCAGTCCAATGCCACAACAAATAAACAGTGAACCTAATATCAACCACAGCCTACGACAGGATCAATGCTTTCAAATGAGAGGTCAGCTTTATGCCTTTATGAGCCAATTCAAAAGTAGGGCAACATGCAAATAACCCGATTAATCTGGTAGGGCAATACTACACACATTGTGTCCACGCGCACAGCCCAGCAAAATTGTGGGTAAACACGCCGAAAGCTTTTGCCGCGAATTCAAAAAATGACGTAATGGATGACCTACGCCAATGAGAAGCCAGATCTGCGATTGACGCGTAAATGATTTTTTCCTTATAAGGACTAGTCTCCGCCCATGTCAAATCCATGCTAGTCGTCATCACCCCCACCCCCCCATCACCCCCTCCCCTGAGAGCACTAGAGCCTCCGAACCCGAGAGAAGGTGCGCTCCGCTGGGACAGAGGAAGGATAAAGAGACTGGGAGGGAGGGAATGAGATTTCTTGGTACCCAATCCCACTTTTCCCCTGGGAGAGCAAATCTTCCATGGTCCGTCCCTCCCTCTTGTTTGGTAATCATTTCATTTTACTCCTTTTTGAAGCACTCGCTTGTTTTATCCCACTTTTCATTTCACAATCCGGTGCGCGTTTGTTCGCCTTCTGATCAACTTCGGCATCTCCCCTCTCTTTCCTCACGACGAAAAGGTCTCCTAGATCCCGGTTGATTCTTTTCTTCTTTTCCTTTGAGATGCTTAACTGTTCTATCATTCGCCCTCTCTCCACCCTCTTTTAACTTCAGACCGTTAAGCTTGAGCGAACTGAACTGAGGTTGGAATTTAAAATAAAGCGGAAAACCCAAAGGGATACGACGCTCGTCTTTGGATAAGGACCGCTATCGCTTTCCCCTTGTTGCACTTTGGGGAAGATTCTTCCCGTTTCAGTTGCTCGTCGTTAATCCAGGTGGCCTTGCTTTGAGTGAACTGGAGGATTATTTAGCGTGATTTGGTGAAGAGAGAGAGATCCCAGTAGGTTACTTTCATGTTCTCCATCCAGGACAGCCTCCCGCGGGGAGCCTTGACCATGAAAGAGGAACCGCTCACGAGTGGCATGACACCGGTCCGCTCTTGGATGCAGAGCGCGGGGATATTGGACGCGAACACAGCAGCACAAAGGTAAACATAAACTAGATATGCACATATGATAATCGCTGGACATGATGCTGACAGTTCGGTGCAGTTTGCCGGACAACGTACGAGTGTAGCCTATGCGTTCCCAAGTGTAAACCATCGGTAAAGACCCAAATATTATGCATTTAAAGTAGCCTACTGTATCCTGCACCTGTTCGCAAAATAGCTCTTTAGACTTGGTGCCCCAATACTTGTTAAACATGTACCATGTGTAAATAGCCTATAGCATCTCTAAGAGTGTAGAATGGAATGGAGGACATTGCTCAAGATGCGCTTTCACAATGAGACCTTGCATCATTTTGTACAATAGACCATGATCCTTTAGTCAACACCTAGATTAATAGATATCTGTAACGGTAATCTATACCTCCCCTCATGTGACAAATGGGCTAACTATTTGCTCCGCGTTCAATTTCAGGCACGCAGGCACTGGTTGACAGTTAGGTGACTCATATCAGCTATATGGCTGAGTGAGCTCCAACAAATTTGCTGGTACTGAAAACTCTTGACTCTGATTAGCAAATAACTCAAACTTTACAATGTGCATGTGCCATCTAATAGAACGTCATCATACTGTATATCCCGCGCATGCGTGGAATAATGTAAAACACAATTTTCACTTATACTAAGTGTTGGCTAAACAATAAGAGCACCTCGAAGAGTTTGCAGCTGTCCCACATGCAGAAGTTGGTTTGTGAAAGAAAGGCTTACAGAAAGAATCGCCAACATCACAGGCTGCAAGGTTTTGTGATGATAACGTGGATGTCCATGTAGGCTATTAATAACTTAGAATGTAATTATCAGATGTATATCTGATCTATGCGTAAAGTTGCATGCATTAAAATATTAGACAAATTGTTGACTCAAATTATAATTCGTATAAGCAACGTAATCAAACCAGCTTGTTTGATCTCATTTTAAAGTATAGGCTACCCGGACACATTCAATTGAATATGACTAATTTAGGCTATAAGATGAACAGCATCTGTGTATCCTGCAGTTGTGGCCCTGTTGATCTCTTATGGACGTACGTGCGCTTTTGTAAGTTATGGACGTGAATGAAGATTGATAATATGTTAACAGGTCCACTGTAGGCCTAGCACACAATAAGAATTGTTTTAATTTTGTATTAATTAAGCTAGGCCTATCTACAAGTGTTGTTTTAAGGTGATCAAAAGTAGAATTCAGTTAAATGCACAGTTTTAAGATCTTAATAAATACAATTGATTATTTTCTAATTTAAATTATTTCATAATTAAACTTGAATTTATTAAATCTTGAATTATTGAACAGTATTTGGTGTAAAAACACAAAAAGCATGGTGTGTATAATATTAATAATACGTATTAAGCTATATATCACCTAGAAATATTGATGATGTGAGTGTTGGCGAGAAATTGATTGGCTTCACTCAGTGTTAAAATAAATTACTTCAACTGACCTGAAATAATGTAGAGCAGGTAAATGCATACACTTTCTTCTTTAAATCGGATAATAATTCTATATAGGCATACTGACAAATTACTTTTCGCTTTTAATGTTTGTGTGAAAATCTTTTACCATTACCATCCAAAGTTGTCATCATGGAAAAAATTGTCACGACTAGCATGCCCTGGCCCCTGCATTAATACATACAGCAAAGGCTATAACATATTATGAGACCTGTGTTTGTGATGTCTATTGATAATACAATTTTATACACTAATAAAATGTAACAAAACTGTAGCTAGCCCCTCAGTTGAGGTTAATGTTTGGGTGTCGATTGTTGGCATCGGAAATATGTTATGATGCCCTGCGTGCACATTGCCGACAGTTGTCATATCTGGTTGCCTGAACTATAAAAACACACAAAAAGGGTAACAAGAGCAAGCATATCCTACTGTAGCCTACGTTTACCATCTTACATGCTCAAAATGCTATTCGTTTCTTATTGCATTTTGAGCAGGCAAGATGAAACTACCAAATAGGCTCAGAGTTAGAGTATCGTTTAAGTGACCCCCAGTCCATCGGGATGCCGGGAGTGGTGGTGTGGTGTCATGTTAGACAACATCAGCACGTTTCAAATGAAACAAGAGGTCAAGAGATTAAGCATTTCATGAACTAGGATGAAGACGTTTTTCCTGTGTTAGTTGTCATTCTGTCGCACACACACATCCACCCGGGAGTTCAAGTCGGATAAGCGGGTCAATTGACACGTCCGGTGCTCACGGGTAGGCGCATCGTCGCCATGTAGTTTAAGCTGGTTTTCTTACGGTGTCAATACATTCGTGAGTCCACAAACTGTCTTTCATGCGTTCACAATTTCCCTTTATTTATTTTGAGGAAAAAATAGACCTGTCTGTTGGATATCCATCCACATAGCATGTCAGTTTTAATAGTTGGTGTGCTCTGAATACTGCTTCCCATTATGCTTAATGGAACTGAAATGCATTAAACTCATGTGTCACACATTTATCATGTAACACAAAGAGAATTCATACTTGAATATTACTGTCAGGTGATCAACAGTATAAAGACTATTGATCAGTACTGGTTGACAGTTGCAGTAATTTGCCAAGTGTAGCTACATTTCAATTTGCATGAACTGTTATTGGCTATATGGTGATAACTTATTTGATAGTGTTAAAGTGCATCACTTTATATTATAGAAAATATTGAAAATGTCAAACGCACACTTATCTAGATTAAGATATTGCAAAAATAAGACAGGTGGCTTTTAGTAGTGGCAGTACATTCATGTGTTATTACACTGGATATGACATTGTTGGCAGAAACTATTTGAATTGTGTTCAAAAATCATTATCTGAGACCATTTGCTCTAAGATTTTATCATATTTTGTATTTTCTTTTTAAAGCAATTAGTCAGATATTTCTCCTTCCCAGTGCGTAACAAGATGATGCATAGATCACCAGACAACATGTTATTTTATGTGTAATGACATGAACATTTTCATTTAAACTAGGCTACGTCTCTTGGTTTGGATGATTGTGGTTTACTGCTTCCCATTGCAATGCAATGTGTCCGTGTCATTTTGCCATGTAAATTGTTGAGTAAATATTTAACTCTCATGAACAAGTAATCTGAAGTCTAGCCGTCAACACATCTATAGATGAAGCTCCGCCCATTTGAGGTCTGACACGTTGAGAGTTACCCCTACCCAACGAACACCATGCCACAAAAAGTTTGATAAAACAACACATTCACCAAAACTCATTTGAGGGGCAATGCCCAAACAGTGAGATTCTGTATGTCAAGTTACATTGCAGTAAGTAGTTGCACTTGTGCGTGTAGGTCAAGTAGATTTTTAGGGGGTAAGGGAAAAGTACTCTGGAGAGCCTCTGGCCTTCTCTGGGTTCTGGAACTGTACTGTACATTCTAGATTTGCTTGTGACACAGTGTTGAAAAAACGGAACTGGAGACTAATAGTTTTGTTTAGCGCTCGGATGTGGTCGTGGATAGATCTGATATGGATAGTAAAGTGGCATTGCTGATTGAATGCGTAAATGGGTCACTTTTAGAGACACTCCCCTAGCCTATGCCCACCACAACTGCCTCTCCTGATCTATCTCCCAAAACAGCAATTCCACTGAAGCGGGGAGAAGAGGGGTGTGTGTGTGTGTGTGACTAAGTGGACTGCACAACTGGGGAACAGATTTCACTTGACCCTCCCCAGTTGCCACTGTAAAATCGAGCAAAGTGAATTATGTTGACCCTGTCTTTGTCTGCTAAGAGGAGGGGGGAACTTAATAAAGTGCAGGTTCCCAAGCTTAGCAGAAGACTGAGTGTTTAGTGTTCAGTGTGAGTGACCGGGGAGACTGATAGCCCAGGATTCTATATCCAAAGCTCAATCCGTCACTGCCTCAATCATCACCAGTCACTGGACTCAGAATATGGAGACAATACTGCCCATTGGCCCCAGGCATATGGGAAGGAGAAGCACATTTGTACAGACAGACATATTTGTCCTGGGTGGCAGTCATTCATATACTTGACATCACCACATGTCATCTTGGGAGAGATTTTGGTCCAAGGTTCACTGTAAGCGATCATCATTCACAATCACTCAGGTCAATGAACATGTCAGACCTGTTATTTCTTATTTTTAGAGAGCAAAATAGAGTTATTGTGAAATGGGCATTTCTCCCCTCTTCCCCCTATTAAATTCAACTAAATGTTACTGAGCCTTGTGGAGAAGTGTCAGATAGTTAAAACAAGACACCCACAGTGCATTCACCCTGTTGCAGCGTGTTCCTGTGAATTCTCTCTAACACGTTGCACGGCGGTGACACCACGGCGACTCGCTTAAATATATCTAGACACCCGACTTAGCCTTCTCTTCGTCTCACACTGCTAAATCTCAGCCACCGCGTCTCTGCCACCAGTTCATTGGATCCCGCAACAGAAACAAGTGTTTCTTGCCAGCTGCCCCTAAACGTGCAAACAATTAGTTGGCTTCTGCAAAGCCACCTTCTTTATGACCCCCATTAGAAGTGTGCCAGTGACCAGCTAATGGTTTCAGCTGTGGCCCACTCATGAAGTTTGCAGAGGTATGTGTGTTGTGAGGACCAGGGTGCTGCTTTGATTCGCAGTCTAGGGGCAGGTGCGCCACGGCTAAACCTGTAGCAAACATTGGACAGGGAGAAAGTCTAGTAAAAAATACTATTGCGGTCTGAGAAAATAGCTGACACCATACAGTGAAAAACTCAAGGTGAAGATCTACTATGTGTTTCTACAGATGAGAGTTCACAGCTTTTTATCGAGTTTTTGGTGTGTGCTGTAAAGTAACATATGACTGAGGTCTTGATAGAGTAAAAGTTGTTGTCCAATGATGGACTGGGCAATATTTTTACATTTTACATTTTAGTCATTTAGCAGACGCTTTTACCCAGAGTGACTTACAGGAGCAATTAGGGTTAAGTGCCTTGCTCAAGGGCACATCGACAGATTTTTTTCACCTAGTTAATGTTAGGTAAGTGTTTCCCCACATGTCTTGATTTGGATTTAGGTTTGAACTAAACACAATGTCTGTATCCATCATCAGTGTTACACTGGTTCAGGTTGAGAAAACAGACTAACTGTTGATGTTTGATTTTCATTTATGAACACTAATTGTGTGTGTCATTTTTAATTTACACAGTCAGCTCAGAGAAACATTACCCCATTGGCTAAAAGCGGTGTAGTTGTCTTACTGCAATTACCAAACAATTAGACGGATGTGTTTTGACTGGGTGATACTATTTTTACAGTTCGGGAAAACGGGAGCAGTGTTTCTGCCATTTTGCACAACATGTGTGAGTGTACCAATTAGTACATTTGAACATTTGAGTCATTTAGCAGACATTCTTATCCAGAGCGACTTACTGTAAGTGGACACATTTTTATTGGCCATGGGGATCATCCCCATAACCCTGCCGTTGCAAGTGCCACGCTCTGCCGACTGGGCAACACGGGATCATGTATTGTAAGTGTAAAAAACAGTTGTGCCGTGGATCTACACACAGCTCTGTGTGGGTGTTTACATGAGCTGCAGACTTGTCTGGATGGTTTTGTAAGCCAGTGACGTTTCAAATCCACTTTACAGTATTTCATGTTCTTTGAAGAGATACTACTTTGTTTAGTATAGTCGTTTCTACTTTTCTGATGCAGTAAGTCTCTAGTGATTTCAAATACCACTCGGGAGGTTAGATGAGTAGGATGAGTGGAAGGGAAGAGTGGCTTTTGCATCGCTGAGGTGCAAAAACAATGTGTAAACTGGGATTTTTCAATCCCTTTTTCCTTGAGAAAGGATTTATTCTTCTTCTACATATAGCGACATCTCTTTTCTGATGACTGACACTTTCAATTGTGAGATTGTGAGATTGTGAGATTGGGTTGCTCAGTGGTTTATAACCCTGACTGGCCAAATCCTGCACTAGCTTTTGAATTCTAAACAGCATAGTGAGATTGCTCAGACATATGTTCTACTATGATCAGCCCATTGCTAGGGATGGGATAGTTTGTTGGGACTAGACTACTGCTCTCACTTCTCAAAGTTTGGCCTGCCAGAAACCTTTAAACCATGTTTAGCAAATCTTCTGTAAAAAAATGTAAACAATTTTGTCTGCAAAAACAAAGTTGATTTGGTCCGTCAAGTGAGTATATGATTTTGTTTTCCATGATGGTGCATTTGTTTTTGTTTGGATTTCCCAAGGCAAAGCATTGTGGCTGTGTAACAACCCTGCAATATGTGGGTAATGTTAAATGGTTGGTACTATATTGTGAGAGGGGAGAGAAGAAGAGAGGAGATGTCTAAGTGGGTATGGTGATAGGTTTCATCAGATGACAGAACTCCAGACTGAAAGCATCTGAGACTGTCCATTCTGCCTACTGAGGGTACACGCTCGCACGCACGCACGCACGCACACACACACACACACACACACACACACACACACACACACACACAGACAGACAGACAGACACAGGCGAGGGCTGTCCTCCTGCTGTGTTCTAGGCTTCCTCTCATTAGCTCATATTACACGGCTAATGAGAGCTAACCAAACAAGAGCTAGGGAGGGAGCGGTGCTACATCCCTGACTGGGCAAATGTATGCCAGAGTAATTGTGTATCGGCTGCATAAATTACACTCTTCCTTACACACACACACACACACACACACACACACACACACACACACACACACACACACACACACACACACACACACACACACACACACACACACACACACACACACACACACACACACACACACACACACACACACACCAGCATGTGCATATATTCATGTGACCCCCCCCCCAACATTTGCTGATGCAATTAGTGTAAGTCTGAAACATCTAGATAGGTCAATGTTCCTTGCATTGGTTTTCCATGCTGTTCTATTCTGATATCTTCCCCCCTTTTACTATCTCCTTTGGTTTCGTCCTTGGCTTTATACTCAACATCTTCTCTGTGTTAGTCCTCCTATAGCTTCGTCACCTACTGTCCACTCCAGGGACAAACCAAGTAGCAACCCAGAGAGGGGTGGCCGTATAACCACCACAGAGGTTGTGAGATTTACAGTTCCACTATTTATTAGATTAACACAGTGGCAGTAGGCCAGAGAGAGGAGATTTTTAATACTCTACGTGCATCCCATTTGTATAAACAAGGCGATGGTATATGGCTCATTAGGCCGTCCTGTAGGAAGCAGCCGGCCGCGCTGGTTAAAGACTCCGCCGCTCGGTCGGTCACACCCCATCACCCAGCTGATTAATGCTGGAGGGGTGCAGGGCCGTGTCCACGGTGCCCACTCTGGTGGCACAGGGGACGCTCTCTACCCAGGGGAGGGTGAGGGCGGTGGGGAGGGAAACCACTGATCGCTCCCTTAAAGCCAAAATCTGGAAGATTTACCAGATGCTCATGGGTACTATTACACAGAACAATATATTTGTATGCACGTACATGCACACACACACACATGCAACTGCATACGTTTATTCGCAAACACGCACGGACACACACATTACAGTCAACAGTGTCCAGTATATTGACAGGGCCCTTTTCCTGCATGTTCATTAGTTGATCATCTCAGAGCAGGATTCTCAGTGTTTAATATCTATTTCCCGGAAGTGTGCAGGCCCTCTAGCTGTGAATACTTCAGCCCTGGGTTACATTTTTCATTTATCATAATTAGAATTTGCTGCATTGCATTAAGCCAATACTGCCGAAGCCTGCATGCTTTGACTAATGCTGCATGGCAGAAAGCCGGACCTTTAAAAATAATAATTTCTGGAAGATGTAAAATTATTCTCAGAATTTTGTACTGAATTTTTTATTGATAACCATTAATTTATAGTCGTTAAAACCACTAGTCAAAATCTTGTTGAATGCGCTAGTGCAGGGATCATCAACTAGATTTCTTGGGGGGCCTGAACATAATTCCAAATAATTTGAAGACTGCAAATTAACCATAAGAAACCCAAACAGATATCATATTTGATTGAAACATAATCATTTGTGTTTTTATTATGCGTAAGAATACTTGGGAACAGATTTCCAAAATGAAAATCACTTGGAGCTGATTTCCTGGTGTTTTTACAGTAGTTTATGTCCAACAATGACAATTATACAACACCAAAAATTATTGTTTAATTTGATTTTTGCTCAGAAAACTTGGGGGGCCAAATAAAACCACCAGCGGGCCAAATCCGGCCCGTGGGCCGCCAGTTGGGGAACCCTTCTCTAGTGACTTTATATCAAATGTACCAGCCCATGTTAAAACGACTAATTCAGTAAACGTACTGTCCTGTTTGGAGCATTAATATCAGCCACAGAATGTACATAGGCTTTAGGTGTCAGATGATTGTGTTGAGAGTGGACAACCTGACAGTTACGGCATCACGCGTGATCTTCCCCTTCAGCGTTTACAGTGGGAAAGTGTCAAAGCACATGTAGAGTGGAGCTCCGTCAGAAGAGCTGTTAGCTGTATTTGTTGTCGGTCTGTCTGTTGGCCTCTGATTTAAACCCAGCCTCCGTAGTAGAAACCTGTGTGCCATCAATACTCTTTTTATTATATTGAGTGCCACTGCCGTGCACTACAGGCCGCCGCGGCCAAGCATAAATGGATGCGGCTGTAATTAGCATAATTGAAATAATAACGCTAACAAGCTTTCTGTGTCGATGGAGTGCGGAGAGATCTGAATGTGCTGAGACTGGCTCTGGCACAACCGCTGTGGCTGGAGTTCTCAACGTATCCCCAATGTTCTGGCGTAGCTTCGGAACTGGGGTAATGGTGTCGAAGGGGGGTTTATACATGTAGTTGGAGGTGGGAACTGATATTGTGGGAAGTGATATGGCTCAAGTCTTGTTTTCATTGTTATAGGTAGGTAAGTATACTGTTGTGGTTGTTTACATTAGGATTACTATGTAGGCCATGGCAGTAGTACAGTCAGTAGTACGGTCACCAAATGTTTGTGTCAGATAATTCAGTTTAAAAAATCATGGGATTTCCCCCTTTTTTGTTAAATTTTTAGGCTTGGGAAACACAAAAAATATACGTTTTTTTAGGTTTTGTAAGGAGGGTATGCTAGAGAGGAAAAAGGGCCCATCGGTCACACAGTTAATATTTAGTAGCACAGAAACCATGATTTCAGATTGGCCCTAGCTAGCCTCGCTCTCTCGCTCTCTCGCTCTCTCTCTCTTGCTTTCTCTCTCTCTCTTTATCTCACATCTCCCCCCCAATGTAAAACTCCATCCTCCCTTGTGCAACCTTCTGTCTTTGCGTTTTCAGAACTCAGAGTCCAGGAATTAGCTTTCAACAAACTGGGTTACAAATGAGGCATTAAGCATTGGTAATAGGGGTGCAGAAAGGTCACGCCTGTATTAATCTAGCATCTGGGGAATATATCCATGAGCGCAGAGAGAAAGCAACCAGGCAGCTTTCCAAAAACAATCTCTCCGCCCCCCAAGACAAATGCAGCACATGAATAAATATTTTTACATAACTGCTTTGTGTTTGGAATCTCTTATTGAGCATGGTTATTTGTTGAGTTAGTGTAGATAAATGAAATATCAGCCACCGAGGTGAACAGAGATTGGTACCAAAGCATTATAATATTTCAATGTTTCATTGATTTAACAATAGAGCCCCTATAGCCGTCTGCAAGCGTTTGTTTATATGTTTGGATCTGTCCTTGCGTTTAAAAAGCAATTACGCTCATGTATCCTTGAACATTTTCCTGAATGAGGAATCGATTTTATGATCAAAAAATTGGTTTATTTTGAAGCTATGAGATGCGCAGAGATGCATGAGGTATCTTACTCAAAGAGTAGCTTTCCCTCCATGGCGTAGAGCAGTTATGCACAGTCTTTTAGAGCACATGTGGAAATGCACAAGGTACCTGTAAAGTAAATCAGTCCATTTCACTGGGTTGACACACTGCAATCTTTCCTGTCATTTATTTTCTTCACATGAAGACATGATTCAGCACCATTATTTCACCAGTACATATGTTAATGCTTGTTTCCGGTTTTGGTTTATTTTGTATGTTTCTGTCTGTGTAGTGTCAACACATTTTTGTTGTTGTGAGTGGATATCAATGTTTGTGTCTTTGGGCATCTCAAATGGCTCTATTCTGTCACTACAATCTGCCATTATTAGTGACAGGTCAAGAAGCATTGTGTGTAGCAACATCACCATTTCAGCTTCTTCTAGATATCATTTCCCTCTCTCTCCAAAACCAATGGAATTAAATTCAGATTGTCATAAACCTTCAATTTAAATTCCTATCCAAAGCTGTGAAACCTTTTCAATTCTAATTCATCATCTGTTCGACACCATGTCACCTTTGAATTGGCATTAACTTCAACATTTCACTTTTAATCTAAATGAACTCCAACCCTGGTTAGCAGTGTATGGGTTACGTGTTAGCAGACATCCTCCCTCTCTAAAACAATCGTGAAAAGGGTTGAGTGTGTGTGTGTCTGCGTACGCCTAGTGTGTGGAGGTCTTTTACTTTTCAGGCCCAGGGGAGGCAGGGCAAAGTGGAGTGAGTTTGACTGACAGGTCAGGGAAAACTGGAGTGGCGCGTTTGCCAAGTCGAATGGTGCCCCACAGCGCTTGGCACGAACAGAGGCAGACGCTGCCTTCTGGGGTCCCCGCTACCCAGCCAAAAATCACATTGTTGAGGTGGTCGAGGAGACAAATAACACAAAGGAACGCGTGGCACACACAGCGAACGTGAACATAGGGCCAAGTGCCTTTCATTTATCACGCTCTCTCTCTCTCACGACTCCACTGCTCTCTCCTTCTTTTCCTCATTTGTGTTGTAGTATAATGCATTTTGTTTCGAGAGATGTTGGTTTTTTGGGGGTAGTTGGTATTGATGTAGTAGGTGTTGACCTGATGAAGATTGATTCTTGTCAGAACAATTCAAATGTTTTGAAGCACCTCAAAGTGTAGGTTTCTTTAAATGAAAGCGATGACTGTATAGTAATAATTATCAGGACTCTGGGCCCTATTCAATCACAGCTACTCCAGGGTTTCTTCTTCGCAAGGCAGCATATTTGAATTATTGGAATACTACACGTGCAATTTTCTTTTTGTTTCACACAGTAAACAGCATTTGTTTTACCCACAGAAACAGCTTGTGATTGAATAGAGCCTGCTGTGTTTAGAATTGCTATGGTGGCCCTCGTCTCCACAGTACTAACCAAATGTCACCCTCCTCTCGCTCCCATTTTCTCTCCCCCTATCCCCCTCTCTGTCGTTCTACTATCTATAGCGGTGTAGGTCTGGCCCGGGCTCACTATGAAAAACAGCCCCCCTCGAACCTGCGCAAATCCAACTTCTTCCACTTTGTGTTGGCGCTGTACGACCGACAGGGCCAGCCCGTGGAGATCGAGAGGACCTCCTACATAGACTTTGTGGAGAAAGACAAAGTAAGACCAACACACACAAAGGGGAATGGGGAGGAGGGCGTGTGTGCCAGGTATAGCTGGCATTGGGGATAAAAGGGTGGCACTGGCGCTGGGATCAGCGCTATAGCACAGTGATGCTCTGAAACATGGAACGTGTAGCACACAAACTGTGGACACATTCATTTTTCTTCATATCAAGTCAAGATCAATATTCTTTCCTTATATTGTTAATTGATTTATTATATACGCTGCAATGTAATGTAATGCATTTCTTTAGTGATTTACATTTGTATGAATTCTATATCTTTGCATTATGATATTATTGAACAGAATTATATTATATTATATATACACTCATTTGATTATATTGATTTCAATTTATTAGAATTTCATCAACTTAATTTTACAAAAAAAATGTAAGAATTTTACAAATAAAATGTAAGATAATATACTTTATGTACAACATATACTGATTATGTCCACCTCATAAATAAAGATGTTGTATGTTTTTATTTAACTGAGTTCCATATTGTAAGTATTTTTTGTAAGTCATTCAATACTAATTCAAAGTATTTTGAGAAAGTACATTCATGAGAAAAGCTTTTGAGATTTCTTACAAAAACTAAAACTTGGAAATAACTGAAACATGGAAAGATTGTAATCTAGACATCCAGAGAGGTGGTTGTGCATAGAAATCATTCAGATATAGAAGCACTTGCAGTTTCCAAAGAACCTGTTGGGGGGCAGTGATGAGCAGAAGGCAGAAAAGCTTGAATGAAAGCAGTTTTGATTCAGTTTTAAATCAGACATTAAAGGTACTATTTTTATTTAAGGAATTTTGATGATGAGGTTACATCTATTTTTTTAAATCACATTTTATTTAAACAATACAAGATAAAGAGAAAATATGATGATCCTCTTATGAACGGCATATTTGAAAACCCTTTGTATTCATTTTAAGCAGTCATTTGAAATGTCATTTCTTGTACATTCCTTTGTTGTCTACAGACTCTTTTCTATGAGTGTATGGCTACCTATCTGTCTGTGTTCTATTGTATTGTTCAGCTGTACCTGTGCTCTCAGTGGTAATGGTAACCCACTTCTCTACCTGCCGCCTGGGCTGTTCTGTCGTGCTGCCGGGGGGTTGTTCTCAGTAAAAGGTTACAGAGAACAGCTCCGCCCACGGTCAGGAGGGACGGCGGCCAGCTGGCATGGTCACTCCTCCCGTCCTCCCTGCCCATTCACCTCTGCCTTGACCTCCAGCCCGCCCCTGGGCCCCAGCCAAGACTCCACGGCACATTTGGCACCGCTCAGCGAAGGGGAAGGAGAGAAATACAGAGAGAAAGAGAGAGGGAGAGAGGGATACAGAGAGGAAGAGAGAGTGGGAGAGAGAGACAGAGGGGAGCGGATGTGGCCTCTCTCCTGGTGCCTGCCTGTTGAAGAGGTGACACAAGATCAGTGAGAGTGACTTGGCCCACCTGGAAGCAGAGGTCATCGGTGACCGTGGCGACCAAAGCTAACAGGCCACTGTCACCTAGGCAATGTCTCCTCTCTCTTACGGCATCTCTCTGTATCGTTGTGGTAACAGTGTTGTTTTTCCCTCAGCCACAGTGTTGTTTTAGTTCCTACGTAAGTTTGCCCTTTTGTCGTTGCTGTTTGATTTATTCCTGGCTGGACGATACAACAGTTAGGCAGCTGGTTTGTTGTGTGCGTGTCAGCAAGGGGAGTTGGAGGAAAGATTAAGATTCCATGTTGTATCTCACTATGGCCCTGCGGTGGGAATTTGGGCCTAGCCAAGTACTCTAAAATAGCAAGGGTTTAGCAACTTCAGAAGTATAACTCAATCAGAGAATGGTGTGGATTATCCTCAGGGTTCATGGGAATAATATTGTGTTTTTAAAGACATTAATCCCCAGAATTGTCTTCCTGATTATAAAAATCTAGTAGATATCACAAAGGTTCACATTAATTAATATGTTTTCAGTTGCATACCATTATTAGAGTGACATATTATTGTGGACACACGGGCACTGTGATTTACCTTAACTAACAACCTTCTAATTGCAAATTCATTTGACCTAAAATGAAACCTCAAGGTAATAACAGTGTTATAACAGCAAATAACAATGCTGGTTGGTTCATTGGCCTCTTATGGGATTTAAGTTTCCTCTTCAGATGATCTCTACTTGTGGATGCAGTATTAGTCTGGGAAGTCCCCGTGACATAGGAGTTGGGATCAAGATTAGGACTTGTGGCTCAACATCTGCTTGGATTAGGACTGGGATGTTGGTCTCGTTGGACATTTTCAGTGATAGAGTAGATTGAGGCAGATGAGCGTAGATTAGGAAGGCATAGTTCCTTTTTTTCAGTTTGTTAATTTTGTTTTGAGATATTGGATTACGTACAAAACAGCAGTGGGTTGCAGTGAGTTGCCTTTGGTTCGAGGTGTCACCTCAAAAGCTGAGAGACATTTTGATAATTTTCTGTGCTTGTCTTTGACTCTTTCAGGAGTACAATGGAGAGAAGACCAACAACGGCATCCATTACAGACTACAGCTTCTTTACAGTAACGGTAAAACCATGATAATCCCTCCAAACATATTGCAGAGTTCTCTCTCTTCTCACTACTCTCTGTGGACAGATTCGTTTAATCACTTCCAGGAAAAACAACATTAAATAAAAAAGACAACACTAACATAAGTGATAATCCTTATCACATCTGGAATAGTATTTGACGACCACCAAATCCTAAAGTCTGTTTTGGTCATCGGGGGAAAGACTTGAAATTTTAACACTGATCTGTGCTCATTGAAAGCGCACTGCTTAGACCGGTTGGCATGGATTTTGTTTTGAGACCACATCGTGAGAGGAGACAGAAGACTCAACTGGTTGGTGTTCAGTACAATTCAACAGTAACCTAAATATGTAGTATATATTTTTAAAGCACACAGAAACGGTGAGAAAACACCGAAGCCTGACACAATTACAGGCAAGAAAGAGCAAAGCAACTAGCCATTTTCCATGATCCTTTTTGAATACCCCTGTCATGTTTATGTCATATTTACACTCTGTTGCATAGCTAATAAAAGACAAGCAATCATGGCTGATATTTAATTTGTTTGTGAATGAGAATTCCTTGTTGTCCTAGAGGAAAAAGGCAGCGGGAGCGAGAAGAGCTCGGCAGTTGCAACCGGGAACGCAATAAATAATAAAAAACTCAGGAGCACAGACTTTTGCTGAGGGGGGTTAGAAAATCTTGGTCTACATGACAAGCCCGACAGAAAACATAAAATACACTATGGGGACACAAATAATAACAGAATTCATTTAGAAGACATTATTCGAAATCAGTATTTTATGTTATTCTTTCTGTGCAAGAAGTGAATTAGCATTTTAGGCTGATTTTTATATTGTTGTTGCTCAAGACATTTCATTTGGCTAAACCACACGCCTACTTCTATGCAAATGATTTACAGAGTAAGATGACGTTAAAATGGTTATTTTGTCAATGGATCTTAACATTTCAATATACCATATTGGTGTCATGTATTATTACATTGTAATTGCAGGACATCTAATACATGTTTGTGTTGTGTTTTGCAGGCATCAGGACAGAACAAGATCTGTTTGTACGGTTGATAGACTCCATGACCAAAGTGGTGAGCATTCTCCTTACACTGCAAATCATACTGCAACCGACCACCTATTTTGTACATAATGTAACATGAGTCAACCTATCCATCCTGTGATTTGAACCCATGAACACAGACAACCTTCAGTCATTTTACCTGCTAAGCTAAAGTACTATCAATTTACTGTACCTCAGTGGCAAAGAACTAGTCTTGACCAGTCAGACTAGAAGACATAGGGGCAGCTGACACCAATGTAGCAACCTGGCTCCACCACACACTGTACTGTATACTCCTCCCCAGCCCACCCACCCTCCCTATCCCCAGCCCACCCACCCTCCCTATCCCCAGCCCACCCACCCTCCCTATCCCCAGCCCACAAGGCCCTCCCTATCCCCAGCCAACCCACCCACCCACACTCCCTATTCCCAACCCACCAGATCTTCCCTATCCCCAGCCCACCCACCCTCCCTATCCCCAGCCCACCCACCCTCCCTATCCCCAGCCCACTAGGCCCTCCCTATACCCAGCCCACAAGGCCCTCCCTATCCCCAGCCCACCCACCCTCCCTATTCCCAACCCACCAGATCTTCCCTATCCCCATCCCACCCACCCTCCCTATCCCCAGCCCACTAGGCCTTCCCTATCTCCAGCCCACTAGGCCCTCCCTATCCCCAGCCCACCCACCCTCCCTATCCCCAGCCCACTAGGCCTTCCCTATCCCCAGCCCACCCACCCTCCCTATCCCCAGCCCACTAGGCCCTCCCTATCCCCAGCCCACTAGGCCCTCCCTATCCCCAGCCCACCAGGCCCTCCCTATTCCCAACCCACCAGATCTTCCCTATCCCCAGCCCACCCACCCTCCCTATCCCCAGCCCACCCACCCTCCCTATCCCCAGCCCACTAGGCCCTCCCTATCCCCAGCCCACAAGGCCCTCCCTATCCCCAGCCCACCCACCCTCCCTATTCCCAACCCACCAGATCTTCCCTATCCCCATCCCACCCACCCTCCCTATCCCCAGCCCACTAGGCCTTCCCTATCCCCAGCCCACTAGGCCCTCCCTATCCCCAGCCCACCCACCCTCCCTATCCCCAGCCCACTAGGCCTTCCCTATCCCCAGCCCACCCACCCTCCCTATCCCCAGCCCACTAGGCCCTCCCTATCCCCAGCCCACTAGGCCCTCCCTATCCCCAGCCCACCAGGCCCTCCCTATCCCCAGCCCACCAGGCCCTCCCTATCCCCAGCCCACCAGGCCCTCCTTATCCCCAGCCCACCAGGCCCTCCCTATCCCCAGCCCACCAGGCCCTCCCTATCCCCAGCCCACCAGGCCCTCCCTATCCCCAGCCCACTAGGCCCTCCCTATCCCCAGCCCACTAGGCCTTCCCTATCCCCAGCCCACTAGGCCTTCCCTATCCCCAGCCCACTAGGCCTTCCCTATCCCCAGCCCACCAGGCCCTCCCTATCCCCAGCCCACTAGGCCTTCCCTATCCCCAGCCCACTAGGCCCTCCCTATCCCCAGCCCACCAGGTCATCCCTATCCCCAGCCCACCAGGCCCTCCTTATCCCCAGCCCACCAGGCCCTCCCTATCCCCAGCCCACCAGGCCCTCCATATCCCCAGCCCACCAGGCCCTCCCTATCCCCAGCCCACCAGGCCCTCCATATCCCCAGCCCACCAGGCCCTCCTTATCCCCAGCCCACCAGGCCCTCCCTGTGTCGCCATGTCAGGCTGTCACAGATCGATGCGGCAACCAGGTCCTCGACAAAGCGTCAGCCACGGAAACCAATCAATAGCCCTTAATGTGCTACAGCGACGGCGCGCTGGAGACAATAATCCTGACAACAACACGAGCAGATTTCTAGCACGGGTGCGCCACTCAAATCCCTCCCTCCTGCCTAGACTTGGACAGACAGACATGCAGACTTTGCATACTGTAGTGTGTCCTCCTGCAGACAGGCAGCCCTGTAGCTGCCAATGGGGGGCCCGGGTCTATTGATTGGCTGTTGTGTGTTAGAAGCCTCTTCTCAGACACTCCTATTGGCAAATTCAGCTGTAATACTGTATGGAATGCATTTACCTGGAAGGCAGTATGTGGCACACAATAGGAATACAAATAATCTCACTTTTATGGTGAATGTTTGGGCAAATATATCTGTTTGATATCCCCCTCAATCTGCTCTGTCATCCTCCAAAAAGCTGAATCTTGAGTCTTGACCTTTTTTGACATGGTGGTATTACTCACACACCTCCATGAAAACTCTTAGACTAGCTCCAGGGGGTGGAGCGGCTACTTGAATCAGAAATTATGATGTATAAATATCGACCCGATACCCCCCACATCTTCTCTCCTCCCTCCTCCTCACACACATTCCCACTCCCATTCTCTCGTCCCCATCGCAATCCCCACCCCTTCTGGCGAAATTGGACGATTTTAATATAGAGGAAGGGAGGCTGGGAGGAATCAATAATGCAGAAGTGGTCGTTATCCTAAAAGTATTGTCCCCTTGGGGTGTATGTGTGTGTTTGTGTGTATGTGTGTGTGTGTGTGTGTTTGTGTGTGTGTGTGTGTGCGTGCGTGCGTGCGTGCTTGTCGGGGGCAACCGACCACCTAGGTGGACGAGGTAGGGTTAGGTCATTGGGTGAGTGAAAGGAGTGGGATAAAGCACTCCCTCCATCCCTCCATCCCTCCGGCAGCAGAGGTATAGAGAGAATGAAAGAGGGAGCAGCTCCTCTCAGTGGTCATTCGTCATCCAGGGCCGACATGACAGCTCCAGTGAAGGATGCCCAGGGGGTGGCATGTCTCTTACGGGGCCTAGCACGACCATCTGTCTGGGAGGGGTGCGGGAGTGGACGGGTGGAGGACCGGCCGGGCCGTTCTACAGCACGTGGCCTTCCACTAAAGGAGGGCTGCCCTGTCAACGGCCCCCTCCATCTCTCCAGTCTAGCCTCCTATTAATAATCAAATCAAATCAAATTTGATCTGTCACATACACATGGTTAGCAGATGTTAATGCGAGTGTAGCGAAATGCTTGTGCTTCTAGTTCCGACCATGCAGTAATATCTAACAAGTAATCTAACAATTTCACAACAACTACCTTATACACACAAGTGTAAAGGAATGAATAAGAATATGTACAAAACAATATATGGATGAGCGATGGCCGAACGGCATAGGCAAGATGCAGTAGATGTATAGAGTACAGTATATACTGTACATATGAGATGAGTAATGTAGGGTATGTAAACATGATATAAAGTGGCATTGTTTAACGTGGCTAGTGATACATTTATTACATCCAATTTTTAATTATTAAAGTGGCTACAGATTTGAGTCAGTATGTTGGCAGCAGGCACTCAATGTTAGTGATGGCTGTTTAACAGTCTGATGGCCTTGAGATAGAAGCTGTTTTTCAGTCTCTTGGTCCCAGCTTTGATGCACCTGTACTGACCTCGCCTTCTGGAAGATAGCGGGGTGAACAGGCAGTGGCTCGGGTGGTTGTTGTCCTTGATGATCTTTTTGGCCTTCCTGTGACATCGGGTGGTGTAGGTGTCCTGGAGGGCAGGTAGTTTGCCCCCGGTGATGCGTTGTGCAGACCTCACTACCCTCTGAAGAGCCTTAGGGTTGTGGGCAGAGCAGTTGCCGTACCAGGCGGTGATACAGCCCGACAGGATGCTCTCGATTGTGCAGCAGTAAAAGTTTGTGAGTGTTTTTGGTGACATGCCGAATTTCTTCAGCCTCCTGAGGTTGAAGAGGCGCTGCTGCGCCTTCTTCACCACGCTGTCTGTGTGGGTGGACCATTTCAGTTTGTCCGTGATGTGTATGCCGAGGAACTTAAAATTTCCACCTTCTCCACTACTGTCCCGTCGATGTGGATAGGGGCTGCTCCCTCTGCTGTTTCCTGAAGTCCACGATCATCTCCTTTGTTTTGTTGACGTTGAGTGAGAGGTTATTTTCCTGACACCACACACCGAGGGCCCTCACCTCCTCCCTGTAGGCCGTCTCGTCGTTGTTGGTAATCAAGCCTACCACTGTAGTGTCGTCTGCAAACTTGATGATTGAGTTGGAGGTGTGCATGGCCACGCAGTCATGGGTGAACAGGGAGTACAGGAGAGGGCTGAGAACGCACCCTTGTGGGGCCCCAGTGTTGAGGATCAGCGGGGTGGAGATGTTGTTTCCTACCCTCACCACCTGGGGGCAGCCCGTCAGAAAGTCCAGGACCCAGTTGCACAGGGCGGGGTCGAGCAACACTTTTTTTTTTACAGTCCTGTTTTAGCTGGTATTTACCTCGTAGTTACAGTGGGACTTACACTAATAAAGTGTCATCCATTTCTATTGTCGTTATTTAGCAGCACTGATAACGAACATATGCACAAAGCCTTTCCAATAATATGTAGTCAGAACCGTTACAGGGCTATGATCAGAAATTGTACAGGGCAAGCACAAGTTTGAGTACAGTGACCCAAAGAAGACTTGTACGATTCCCATAAGGCTTAACAAACATACATACCTGCTGCTCTCTTCTTCTCCTCAGGCGATCCTCTACGAGGGCCAGGACAAAAACCCAGAGATGTGCCGCGTCCTTCTCACCCACGAGATCATGTGCAGGTGAGTGCCACTCTATAACCCACTGCTAACCAATAAGGGAAAATGCAGCATTTAAAGGGATACGCCACCCCAAAATCAAGGGTCCACAGATATTTCTGGTTCATATAGCAGAATCTACGTACACATATTATTGACTCCAGGCCATTTCCTGGCAAACATTTATGTTGGGGTGAACTTTCACTTTAAGTGATCATCACAGGGCTCAAGGTTACCTCAGCCCACTAGTCTAGCTGACTTCCATATGTCTAAAGTCCCATTTGTCAAAATCAGTGAATTGCATACATGAAGGAGCTTCCTAATTCCTCTATATTTTTGGGCTCCAGGTATACCTTTTCGTGCTATATGCATCTCACTATACAGCCCTATGAGTTGTCCTCATTAAATAAGTATATTTGGATTGAAGACCATGCTGAGTACTTATCTGCCCACTGTGTGTCTGCCGGATGGGGGCCCATGTTAATGGGGGGTTATGTGTGTGTGTGTGTGTGTGTGTGTTTTGATCGAGATTGGCTGGGAACAGGTCTGTAGGGGGGTTGGTTGGAGCCTGGTAGGAGTGAGTGTTAATTATGCAATACAGGAAGTGTGTGTGTGTGCCGCCCTGGACGCTGGGGGGTTGAGGAGCTTCACGCCTTGGCCCACAAGAAGCCTCAGCTGGGTATACTAAAAAGAAGAGGGAGGAGGAGGCGGTTGAGGTCGACTCTGCTTTTTGCCTTTTGCACTGACTCAGTCATCACTGTTGGAACCCAGTTGCCTATGTATTATTTTGCTATGTAAACAAGATCAATTCATGCTAAGCCTGAATCTGGAAGTTTCTGGGGTAAGACGCAAGAGCATTCTCCTAGCACTGTGAAAAGCCACTTTTTGATTGGTTGGATCAATAAACAAATATTTACAGGTCCAGAAACAAAGAAACATTCAGCTGGGAAAGTTCTATTAAAGTTCTTCAGCGCTGGAAGAATGCTGATTGGTCCCACCATGGAAACCCCCAGTCTGTTATTTTGAATTAATAAGGAAGGCTTTTAGTCATTATCGTACTAATGTTATGACCTAGCTGGGGAAACCATATTGTGTCTTATCTGAGGGCTATCTCACGGTTATCTCATGCATCTTGTTTCGCGCTTCAAAGCTGATTTCAAACAGGGCATGGAATGACATTCACTGTTTTTTAAAATTCCGTTGAAAACGGTTGATATCGAAGATGCGGGGAATTCTTTGAGAGACGGACCCATTGTCTCTTCCTTGGAGATCCCCCCTCGGATACGAGGCTTAATTTTCATAATGACGGTTCCACTCGGAGTCGGTCATTAAGTGATTGAGTGCGATTATTAACCATCATTCCCCTGATGAATGGCGTCTTCCCATTGGCTAATGAGAAGGGGATGAGAGACACGCTCTCTTTCTTCATCTATCTCTATCTCCCCTTCTGTCTCCCAGGTGACAGGGACGTGATGGTTGTGGTGTCTTTATCTAGTCCCGCCTGGTGTTGCTACCTGGCTCGCTGCTGTATAAAGTAACACACTCAACCTGCAGAGGAAGTATACTGTAGCAGCTGGTAGGGACCTGCTCAGGCATGACCATGTGGTCCCTGGTGGTGGCACATGCTAGTTCTGCTTGGAGGCTTGTACCTTTTTCTAGAACTCTCTGAAGACAGAGGAGTTTTCTCATCTTAGAGTTAAAAGCACTGAACCACCTGAGAGGTTTTACAATTGAAAAGATTTTCAACAAGTTTGTTAGTTGTTAATTAGATAGACATGACAAAGTTATAGATTGTAGGATCAAAATGGAAGAACTTGTACTGAACTTTGCATAGCCCCTTTATTTACAGTGTTTTAAAAGGCCTTTATTTAAGCATCAAAATATCACTGCTTGACATACACAAAAATATGAACTTAAAGGAACGTTATATAGTTTTTGTGCATCTTTGAGCGATGTTCTATCGGTTCCCTGGGTCATTTCATGTTTTCCTGTGTAAAGCAGGCAGAAATACAGCGGGTATGACGAGTTTTGCATCTACGGCAATAGCTCAGATACACGTGAAAACAGGAAATGACTCCGGGAATCGATAGAACATCACTCAGAGACATTCAAAATAGGTGAATCTTTCCTTTAAATATGTCAGTAGTTGATTAGTAAGTGGATTTAATTGTCACTATATTCCACTTAATGTGACTTGCATTGGCTCATGATACCAACACAGCATTTTCCCCATTCTTTAATTTGAGACCAGCTCTTCCAAAATCACCAAAAGGGGCTGTGTGGTAGTCAGTTGGCATGGGCCAGTCATCGGAGGACTGTACTATGGACTGGGCTCTGTGCACCAGCCCCGGTGCCAGGCTGGAAGAAGACACGCCGTGTGAGAGAGAAAGGCTTGCCACGGGCGTCCTCTCCCAGCCAAGCCGGCTGCCTGCCTGCCTGGCTACCGCATATCATTAGGTCTGGCCACGGCCCTCATGTTTGGGCTGGGCAATTACAGCACTTGCCCTTTGAAAACCAGCCTTCCATTGACAGCCATTCACTGTGTTCGCGTCTTATCACAGGCCTGTGATCCAACAGACTGGCTCTGTTCCCCCTCCCTCTGATGCCCGTCTTCAGGTTCCTCAGGGAGCCTTTGAAGGCTTCTCTTGTTTTTTAAAGCTAAACTCTGATAGTTCAGCTTCGAAAAATGCTGAGACAACCTGGTTTGGTGCTTAAGTAGATTCCACTTGTGGGGATAATTTGAAGTGTGCCTGGCTGGCTGGAGAGCCAATGGTAATGATGCTATTGACCAAGGCATGGTGCCCATCTGGGGCTAAAACTGGCATGCCAGGCTCACTTCTTATTGTCGATTCGGTGTGGGTCCTTTTTTTGCTATATTGACAAATCGTCAAGTAGGCTACAGTATCTGTTTTTTTGTGCTGTGGAACTCACTGGACCAGCACTGCTCATGCTCAGGCTCATGTCTTGAGTACTATATCTCGGCTGTAGCTGAAGAAACCATGGTAACGTTGACTGGATATCCTGTACTATATCTCGACTGTAGCTGAAGAAACCATTGTAACGTTGACTGGATATCCTGTACTATATCTCGGCTGTAGCTGAAGAAACCATAGTAACGTTGACTGGATATCCTGTACTATATCTCGGCTGTAGCTGAAGAAACCATAGTAACGTTGACTGGATATCCTGTACTATATCTCGGCTGTAGCTGAAGAAACCATTGTAACGTTGACTGGATATCCTGTACTATATCTCGGCTGTAGCTGAAGAAACCATAGTAACGTTGACTGGATATCCTGTACTATATCTCGGCTGTAGCTGAAGAAACCATAGTAACGTTGACTGGATATCCTGTACTATATCTCGGCTGTAGCTGAAGAAACCATAGTAACGTTGACTGGATATCCTGTACTATATCTCGGCTGTAGCTGAAGAAACCATTGTAACGTAGACTGGATATCCTGTACTATATCTCGGCTGTAGCTGAAGAAACCATTGTAACGTTGACTGGATATCCTGTACTATATCTCGGCTGTAGCTGAAGAAACCATTGTAACGTTGACTGGATATCCTGTACTATATCTCGGCTGTAGCTGAAGAAACCATAGTAACACTGACTGGATATCCAGTGTTGTTTTCTTGTGGGGCTCATCTGACTCACTGGCCTGTGTTCTCAGTCATTAGCTAGCCGGGGTGTTAGCCTGCTCGGGCCCGGGGGGAAACGTCATTAAGGCGGTATTGTGGACGCTCAGCCAAGGTTTGTTTTCGTGTGCGAAGGGCGCCAGGTCCCCCGAGGGGCCCGGCAGTGCTCCTGGGGTCCAGTTTGTTTATAACACTTCTTTCTCAGTTTGAGGAGGTTGTCACCACAGCAGCACCATTGGGTTTCCAATGCTAATTGGTCTCCTGGAACTTTGCTAATGGTTCCAAGTAGCTGTGGGAATAAATTATTGTGGCACGCTCTATGGCAACAGTCACACACACAAAGACCAGGCAAGAAAACAGTGCTCAGTTTGTTTTTCTTCTACTTACAGATCAAACAATGTGATAAATGATTTATAAACTGGGTTCATTTGGCATTCGGTGGCTCGATTTGAAGCTTGTTTGTCAAATGGCAATTTGATTCATGACAGCATGGGGTGAGTATGTGGGCATAATTGGTCCTCGGCAGGTCATGCAATATGATTCATTTTTAAGAATAAGAGGGTTTGTTTCAATTACCTTTAGAATAACACATTTATATTTAAAATGGGACCTAAGTTATTGTAACAACCCGCAGAATCAGGACTCCCATTTCAATTTAGTCACTACATGAAACAACTGATTTTGAACGTAAATGTACAAAATGCATATATTGAATCGAAATAAATGTACTGAATCCAATGTAATTATCACTAAATGGACTGCTAAACTTCTAGAAAGTAGTACCACTACCAACAAAGCATTGTGTGAACGGAAAGCCCCTCTTTCAGTTCACAAAATATAATTACACTAGCTTCAATCCGAATGAATGGGAAAACAGTCCCTACACCCAATATCCACCAGATGCATATGCATTTTGTTTGGCCCACATTTTCCGTACGTTACGCACATGTGCTTCACTTTTCATCCAGCTAAAAGCTAGCTAGCTAGTCATCGCACGGTAAAGCAATGCACAAGTTGAAAATATTGAAGCACGCGGCCTAGTGTGGCACCCCCAACGTAGCGTTGCGGACTGCTCCATTGAAAATGAAAGACTTCCATCAGAACGCAAAGAGTTTGATGCATCTGGTGGTCACGAGGCGTCATTGTCCACTATTGCATGGCGACCAACCACCACAGAAGAGCACATTTGGCTGAATTCAGACCCCCTTCTGAAACGGCATGCCACCACATGAGCAGTTGTGTAGGGGCAGAGAGGCAGTGGAGCAGACCTGGGAAAGACCAGGGTGGCCATGGTGATGGCACGGGGGGCAGGATGGACGAGCGGAGGGGATGGAGAGAGAGGGAGATGGCTCAGCACCGGGCCGGCTGGGCCATCACTGGGCGCTGTCCAAACTGTCAACAAGTCAATGAGAGTGACCTTGGCTGGACCCCTGCCCAGCTGGATCGTGGGTCAAGGTGGGGGGACGGGGGTTCGGGGGACAGAGGGGTGAGGAGGAGAAGAAGGGGAGGACAACGTGCCTGACACTCAGCAGATTGTACATGGTTCCTCCCTGACTCCATAGCATGCTGGCGGTATGCCCACTGTTACCAGAGACAGTCCAACAAATGATAGCAGCAAATGACAGTAAATGTTTTTAGTAAACGTGAGTGTGATAATCATTTGTGTCATTCTTTTTCTCCTAGTCGTTGTTGTGACAAGAAGAGCTGTGGAAACCGCAATGAGACGCCCTCTGACCCGGTCATCATTGACAGGTAAGGACACCTTTTTTCCCTCCTTCTGTCTTTCACCGGTAGAACAACTTTGACAGTGGGCCCAAGCAGGTAAGCAGGACCAGGTCTTCGTGGTTGTGTCTGTTTCATTGGGCCTGTCAGGCTGGCTGGGTTATAGTGACCTCCTCCAAAAGGACAGTATTGGCCTCCGAGGGCACAGAGCTCATTACCAAATCCATGTTGGCTCGTTAGACTGAGCTTGGAGAATGGCCAGGGACAGGAGAGCTAGGAGCCCGGAAACCAGTGACCCACACATACAGTCAAAACAGACGCACACGCACACGCACACACACACAGACACATAGACACATAGACACAGACACAGACACAGACACACACACACACACACACACACACACACACACACACACACACACACACACACACACACACACACACACACACACACACACACACACACACACACACACACACACACACACACACACACACACACACACACACACACACACACACACACACACACGTCTTCTCACCTCTTGTTGCCATGGGGTGCCTTTGATAGGTGTTGCAGTCCAAAGCCACAGAGATCGTGTCACGCTGTGTTTTCAGGAATCAGGGTCAGATCACATATTATTTCCTCTAGTCATATCTCTAGCATATATCTTCACAACGACGGTACTTTCAACATACACAAACTAACACGCACGACTACATACCACACACACACATGCAGGACTACACACCACACACAAACACATGCATCACACAAATACATATCCATTCACTCTGAAATCCCAACAGGCCAATCCTAGGGTAGAGATCTGCAGGAATGTCCTGTCCCATCAACTAGAGTGTGTGTGTGTGTCAGTGGTCACCCCAACATCGCTACGCTCGTTATACGCCTCCCAAACAATTCCGAAGTGTTTACCAGCGACAAGCCCGGCTCTTGATTTAGTGGCGGACGGCCTGTATCACTGCATTTTAGTGCCCTATTAAGAAGTACAGGATTTATGGGGACGCCGTCTCAAGCTCCTTAAAACAACAGATAAATCAGTTAGCCAGGGTGGCAGGGTGGGTGGAGGGTTGCTATTGGTGACCAGCGATGCAAATCACCCCCATCAGTCGCCACTGTAAAGCAGTTAATGCTGGCAATTCATGCCCCCCCCCCTTAGAGACATGCACACATGCAGACTCTCTATCTCACACACACACACACACACACACACACACGCACACGCACAAGCACACGCACACGCACACGCACACGCACACGCACACACACACATGCACACACACGCACACATACACCTCTGTTGTTTCAAAGGATCTGCAGACCCTGTAAATCAAGCTCTGATTCTGCTCTGCTCTTTCACCTCCTCTCCTAGGATCATCGTTGATAAACACTAACACTAGCACACACACACACACACACACAAACACACACACACACACACACACACACACACACACACACACACACACACACACACACACACACACACACACACACACACACACACACACACACACACACACACACACACACACACACACACACACACACACACATACATACACTAACACACACACACATAATCAAATGCATGCAAGTGCACACACACTCCCTGTATAGCCAGCATGTGACTAT
>NC_092089.1:71647411-71679911 GCF_045679555.1 Salvelinus alpinus
GGTATTGATTTCTATATAAAGATTCAGAGATTTGATATGATGAGGGTCGCAGGAGAGGGGCCGGCCGCTGGAGAGAGAGAGAGAGAGAGAGAGAGAGAGAGAGAGAGAGAGAGAGAGAGAGAGAGAGAGAGAGAGAGAGAGAGAGAGAGAGAGAGAGAGAGAGAGAGAGAGAGAGAGAGAGAGAGAGAGAGAGAGAGAGAGAGAGAGAGAGAGAGAGAGAGAGAGAGTGCACACTGGGGGAAGTCGAAGGGAACCATTGCATCACCGTAAACAGTCCTAGCCCCCAGAGCTCATCAGTAACACCGGCTCACAGGATCAACACACAGATGACACCCATATAGTTAGAATTGATGATCAACTTACAAACTAGGAAATAGAACATGGTATCATGTTTATAAACCTAGTGCTTACCTCTCATAGGGCTTAACCTGTGAACCAATAGCATCCCAAAACCAATCCAATCGCAATATTACATAGAAACATTTCACCAAGAGATGTAGTTGCACCATCTCCCAGAGACAGTTTAACTGGGGACAAAACAGTCAGTGATGCAGTTGATGAATCAGAAACCAAACCATGATATTTTATCTTTATTGCTCAGATGGAATTCTTTAGAGTTTTCCCACTATATTGTAGTGTAGGTTGTCTATCAAGTTGAGTCTTTTAGCAGTGGGGGTTAGAGACAGTTTAAGTCCTCTAGTTTCTAAGGTTTGTCTCTTTGTGTGTGTGAATCAAGACTTTGTTATGCACTTTCTACATATCTCTCAGGGGATGCAGGATCATCTATATTTCATGCTCCTCTGATGCCAGGCAGGATGAGACCCTATTGCTTTCACCACCCTCTCCTCACGCACGCACGCACGCACGCACGCACGCACGCACGCACGCACGCACGCACGCACGCACACACACACACACACACACACACACACACACACACACACACACCAATCAATAGTCACGCCCCCACATGCACGCATACACCCACACGGGAGCGCGCAGACGCAAGCATGTGCACACATGTTAACACAGAAAACACAGACATAACAAACAAAATGGAGGCTCAAAGCTATAGTAAAATGTGTGTTTACATGCCCTCAGTCATAGACATATAGACATATGCTTATAAAACATATAAAACCCTTATAAAACTCTTATAAAACCCTTATAAAACCCTTGTAACACCCTTGTTAAACCCTTATAAAACACTTATAAAACTCTTATAAAAACCTTATAAAACCCTTGTAAAACCCTTGTTAAACCCTTATAAAACATATAAAACAAAGATACATGTACATACAGTAGACCTTACGCCACCCTGTCTACACTCGTATCCTTCTCCACAAAGGGTTTCACACACACACACACACACACACACACACACACACACACACACACACACACACACACACACACACACACACACACACACACACACACACACACACACACACACACACACACACACACACAACACAACACAACACAACACAACACAACACAAATCAATACCAATTTATAATTCAGGATTGCTGGAGTTTGGGTTTTAGGGCAGGCTGGCTTCCAGCCTTCATAAATATTCCAGTGTTATTGACTTGATCCGAATGATTTGGAGATTTCTTTCCTTCTTCTCCCCTTCCCCCCTTTACTTGTTTCAGGGTGCTGAGCAATAAAGTTTGCTTTTATTTATTCCTTTTGAGTTAGAGATGAGAGGCCTAAGTGGATAGGAATTTGATCACTGGAATGAAATAAAGTGGATAATAGCAGACATAGGCCGAAGCCTCGACAAATCTAGGGAGAGCTGTGCTACACGTGCCCGGGATTGGGTTAAGCGGAGTATTTGTCTGCACCGCGTCTCGTCCGTCTGTTTCAGCGATCTGAGCTCCAACACGGCTTTGTGCCCCTTAGTGCAAACATGTCGTCTTGTAAGACATTGATTATTGGGATCTGAGAGGCAAATAGTAGAGTGTAGCCTTTCGGTTAGTGAGCATGGCAGACATATTACTTACATTTACATTGACGTGTTAAGTAATTTAGTAGACGCTCTTATCCGGAGAGACTTACAGTTAGGCCATTCATCTGAAGATAGCTAGGTGAGACAACCACACATCACTACCACATCAAGTACATCAACTTAGACCGGAGGGCCCTAGTCTATTGTACTACGTGAATAAAGATACTCTGACGTACTTTAACATTCATATTACTGTATGGAAAATATGATCAAATAATCAAAAGGATTATCATTGTAAAAATAGCAAAAGTGATTATGTGAACAATAACATATTTATACAAAGCTCACACTACTATTACTACTGCTATACATTAGTAACAATAATTATGATTATGAGAATAATGATGCTAAAGTTTATGAGAATAAATAGAATCAATAAATACAAATTAGTAATTGAAGATAACGGCACACACACGCACTTTCTTGCATGATAAGCATCAGAGCTCAACCTGAACTGTACAGGACCAATAGTTGCTGTTTCCCATCACACACACACACACACACACACACACACACACACACACACACACACACACACACACACACACACACACACACACACACACACACACACACACACACACACACACACACACACACACACACACACACACACACACACACACACACACACACACACACACACACACACAGGCTGGTGTGTGGAGGGCTGAGTGGAGGGG
This sequence comes from Salvelinus alpinus, assembly GCF_045679555.1. Classification (NCBI taxonomy): domain Eukaryota; kingdom Metazoa; phylum Chordata; class Actinopteri; order Salmoniformes; family Salmonidae; genus Salvelinus; species Salvelinus alpinus. The sequence continues at coordinate 71,650,109 of NC_092089.1, forward strand.
TTAGGGCAGGGGCTCTGGGCAGGGAGGATTTGGGAGTGGAGTGTGTTCACTGCAGTCAATACACAGAGCTCCTCAGCCCAGCAGCCCCTCTATTAGTCCCCTAATCAGGGCCTGGGACCACTGGTACACTGAGAAGGAGTTGGGTTACAATGTATAATTGTTATTGTTCTTACGCACTCTTATAAAGTGTTACAAAGGCATTATAGCATGTCGTCTTAAAACATTGTTTCTTTCACAGTGATCAAGATTTTCATTGGGCAACCAGGATGCAAATGAATGATATTAGCTACCAATATGTGGCCAAGCTTAGTTTTAACTTAGAGAATTCCTATTTGTCAAAAAAAGAAATGTTGCTACCCAACCCCATCACCCAGCACATGCAGCTCCTCTCAGAACCCATAGACAGGTCAGCTCTCCTCTCCCAGGCTGTGAGATGAATGTATTGATTTTTCAGACCACAAGCACAATTTTCTTATTATTCTCTCACCTGAGAGAAGTGATCCATACATCCCTTGACCCATCTTAATGGCACAGCTAGCCACAGCGCTGTGGGATAACTCGGCTCACCCAGAGTAAGATTGTGGAATACTGTAAACAACTGGACTAGTCTGTCTGTCTGTCTGTCTGTCTGTCTGTCTGTCTGTCTGTCTGTCTGTCTGTCTGTCTGTCTGTCTGTCTGTCTGTCTGTCTGTCTGTCTGTCTGTCTGTCTGTCTGTCTGTCTCTAGGTACTGTCTGTCCTGTTTCTAGGCACTGTCTGTCTGTCTCTAGGTACTATCTGTCTGTCTGTCTGTCTGTCTCTAGGTACTGTATGTCTGTCTGTCTCTAGGTACTGTATGTCTGTCTGTCTCTAGGTACTGTCTGTCCTGTTTCTAGGTACTGTCTGTCTGTCTCTAGGTACTGTCTGTCTGTCTGTCTGTCTGTCTGTCTGTCTGTCTGTCTGTCTGTCTGTCTGTCTGTCTGTCTCTAGGTACTGTCTGTCCTGTTTCTAGGCACTGTCTGTCTGTCTCTAGGTACTATCTGTCTGTCTGTCTGTCTGTCTCTAGGTACTGTATGTCTGTCTGTCTCTAGGTACTGTATGTCTGTCTGTCTCTAGGTACTGTCTGTCCTGTTTCTAGGTACTGTCTGTCTGTCTCTAGGTACTGTCTGTCTGTCTGTCTGTCTGTCTGTCTGTCTGTCTGTCTGTCTGTCTGTCTGTCTGTCTGTCTGTCTGTCTGTCTGTCTGTCTGTCTGTCTGTCTGTCTGTCTGTCTCTAGGTACTGTAGGTCTGTCTCTCTCTAGGTACTGTATGTATGTCTGTCTCTAGGTACTGTCTGTCTGTCTGTTTCTAGGTACTGTCTGTTTGTCGGTCCACCCGCATGTGTACGTGTCCACACTAGAAAAATATATATAAAGTTCTAGAGTAGAGTTTTAGCATGGTTTCTGAGCCCATACACAAGTTTGACTTTCCTCAGCAGCTTAGTAAGAAAGTCTGCTCGTACCCCAGCAGCTGAAGGTTCTTGCTATGCTGCAGTTATGCCAGTTATGCCCTATTGGCTTTTAAAGGATTGTCTGGTGCCGGATAATCATGACTGAAATATTGGGTGGGGTGGCGAGGAGAGGGTAGAGGGGAGCACAATTGGCACAGCCAGCAGGGAGGAGGGAGGCGGGCAAGCTCTGCCCGGTCGTCTTTAGCCGCAGTAAAACCCTCTTAGTGGGTAGTGCCATCTGGCCGGGCCCCCGGTGGAGGCGTAACGGACCCAAAAACTTGGGGCCGGGATGCTTTACTGCAGATGGCACCAGCCGCGCCAGTGGAAAACGCCAAGGTCGATGCGTGTGGCGCGGGAGTGGTTGCCGCTAAATAGCACAGAGAAAATATGTGGATGTGCTGGACTGATTTAAACACCAGGCCAGGGCTATGCTAGTGTAGCTACATTAGTTAGCTCTACTCCACTGTATATCAGGGCTCTCACTGCTCATACCTGTGTGTGTGAGTATGTTATGCCCAGAGATTTGGTGCCATAGCCACAGTTCTCCGTTACTACTGGGGTGGCAGCTGGTGAGAAAGGAACAGAACAAAGGAACAGGAGCGGAGCACAAAGGAATTTAATAAGTATACAGTCTGAATGAGGGAGAGAGAGAGAGGGAGAGAGAGAGAGGAGAGAGAGGGAGAGAGAGAAATAGAGAGAGGGAGAGAGAGAGAGAGGGAGAGAGAGATAGAGAAGGAAATAGAGAGAAAGAAGAGAGAGGGAGAGAGAGAGAAAGAAAGAGAGAGTGGTACATTGGGAGTCTTTTTTATTCCAATATGGTGTGATGTTACCCCTCTCCTACGTCTCCTCCTCTCCCTCCTCTCCCTCTCTCCATCCCTCCATTCTTTTCTCCACAAACAGGCGAGGGCTCCCCCGGCTCTCCACACCGCCTCCAGCTAAAGATGAGACTGAAAATTAATTTTGGGGGTTTCATTAGATTGGCTTTTTGGCCCATTTCCCTGTGTTGGTCCCTGAGTAGAGCGCCCTGGCATCACTCTCGCCCATGCTAGCCCCCACCTACCCTCTGCTCATGCCCGTCGCAACAGGGGCCGATGGGAATATCCAGGAGAGAGGGTGAAACCACAACAACAAAAACAGAGCTAGAGAGAGAAAGAGCCCACTGAAAGAGAGAAAGAGCCCTTTAGTGAACATTATAAAGAGTCCGTACCCATCCATGCCCTTAGGAATTATCAATGTTGCCATTATGTTGCCATTTCAAAATGGAGTCATAAGTACTGTAGTGCTATGTTGTGTGTGAAGCATCTCTTGCCTCGGCCTCTGTAGTATGTTGTATCTTCTTAAGATCCCGTTACACATCATATCTCAATTCAGATTTTCAGGTGCAAACAATCACTGTGCGCGCGCGCGCGCGTGTGTGTGTGTGTGTGTGTGTGTGTGTGTGTGTGTGTGTGTGTGTGTGTGCGTGCGTGCGTGCGTGCGTGCGTGCGTGCGTGCGTGCGTGCGTGCGTGCGTGCGTGCGTGCGTGCGTGCGTGCGTGCGTGCGTGCGTGCGAGTCAAGGAATTTGGCAGTCATTTTAGCCAAATGTGTAACTTTTATTTCCAATCCAGTGTTCGGTCTAAAATCAAACTTCATGAATAGGTTATTGTTTTGGTTGTTGGATTGTTCATCTACACTGTAACAGTTCTACTGACCTTCTAATGGGTCTCTGTCTTGCAGTTCTTTATGTGGTACAAACAGCGATGCTGTGATGCTAAACCAACTTCAACACCCCTCTCCCTCTCCCAATTTTCTCCTCTCGACACACACTCATATACTAACACTTTAGTCATGCTTTTGTTGTTTCTTCCCAAAGTGTTTTTTGAGAAAATTCTCTCGCTTTTTCCCTCAGACAGACTCAGGTAAATTGAGTTTTCAAGGTGAATGTCCCATTACTGGAGAAGGTTGACAAATGAATTTGGTGGGCGCCTTGTTGCAGTGTGGCTAGCGATAGAGACCAGGCTGTCAATTTGAGAAATGAGGTCTGGCTCATGAAGCCAGATGGGAGAGAAATTGAACAGCACATTAGCTAATTACTTATGCAAATCACCCCAGTCCTGCACCTTAACTTAAGCACGCTGGATGATACTTTGGGAGGCTGGAGAGTTTTAGATAATGTTTATCCTACAGCTCATCACCCCTCTCTAGTGAGGCTCTTCACCTGCTGAGTTGGCTCTATGAGGGATTACAACACACCCGGGAACACACAAGTGTGTGTGTGTGTGGTAACACATGGAAGCACACATACACACACCTGCACCTGGACACATACTCACAAAAAATGCGTCCTCCGTTCACACAAACACACTCGCATGCAGACACATCCTTACTAACAACAGTCTTTGTCAACACCATTTGTTCGTTGGTATTATTTTTCTGGTCATTCGGTTTCGCTCGCCACAGTTTACTGCAGCCCATCATAAACCTTGGTCTGTTTGTTGTTAACTAACAACAAGAACCAAGACTCTGTAGCCAGGTGTTCATTTACCGCCTATTGGCAAACGCTGAATGGACACCCATGAGCCTGGTTCGCTGCATTCACTGCCTAGCCATATAACTATCTTAGCTTTGCCAAATGTCCTTCTACCACTGTGCTCATTGGGAGGGCAAAATGTAAATGTAAAGTACAAAACAATCACGTCACCTAATGCCAATGACAAAATACACAGAATTAATACATATTTCAAGTACATACACAAAAATAATTGAAATACTTCCCCATCTCTGCTATGGCATGAGTGAGCTCTTTCCCATATTCCTGCATAAAGTAGTGGAGGCCCAGTATAGAAAGCAGTAGGCAGGGTACCATAGGGGATGAGGGTCTCTATCTCCCTGCATGCATGGCGTTACTCCTCGCATCGGCACAGGGTTTACGGTGAGCTTAGCTAGCTCGACGCGGACCCCCTCCTAATCCCACCGCACTAATCCCACCTGTCCAAACATCCCAGCGCACGAATTGAAGATCCAAAGATCCAAACCCAGTCCCCTTAATTAGCTAATCTAGCCCCGGATATATGCTGGGAAAATAGGGAGGGAAAAAAATCTTCAGTACAAATCAATGCTGTGTTCCACCTAGAACCCTTATCGTCAGGAGGAAAGACGTCCGGTAATATAGAGCCAGGGGCAGTGGACACCTAGTTTTGATAGGGCATGGTTGTGTGTGTACCTGAGTGTGTGTGTGCGTGTACTTTATGTGTGTGTGTTGATGTGTATGTTTGAGAGTGTGTGTGTAGGCATTGATCCATCGATTCGTGTTGGCCTGACAGGCCCCAAGCGAATGCTTAAGTATTATTAATGCTTTGGCTGTTAGCTGTCAGTCATTAATTAATGCACTCTCACCGTTAGCTTCTCCTAACCTGTCACTCTTGCCTCAAACACGAACACACACGCTGGCACGTCAATAAGACACCAGAAAACTCCCCGCTCAGGAATGTCCACTTAATGTGGAGGAAACTGTGCTGACGGCTACATTTGATATGAAGCCTGATGAAGTGTGGACAAGCCTTGTCCTATCATGATCTAATTGTAATCTATGTTGCAGTACATCTAGTAAACTTCAGAACATTACAAAATACGACAGTATTCTCCTCTCACCTGTACTGGGAGCTTCTTAATTCCCACAGAACAAAAATAATCTGGTCCAACATTTGTATTTGCATCTGTATTTGTTAGTAGTAGATACCAATAATTAGCATTGAATATAAAAACTTAGATTAGTTTAGCTACTTATGTGCTCCTATTATAATTACGATCAGTTTTATTTAGCTGAAACTAGTTTTTTCCCCCAGAAGAGTGCTTGTGCTCCTTTTCAACCTGAGGAAACATAGCGAGTCCAGATGTTTTAGCAGAGACCTCTCATTGACATTAGTCCAACATGCAGATTAGACATGAACCTGGATTTACCTCGGTTGTGTTTCCACCCACCTCTCACAGAGAGACCGTGACCCTAGCTCCTGTTCCAGACTTAGGCGGCTTTCACACACGGCAGAGAAAGATACACTGATATGGAAAACCCTGATGTTAGAGTTTGGTTGAATCCATCGGTTCCAATTCCTATCTCGGAAACAAATGGAGACTCAAGTCAGGAAGTGAGAAACAAATATTATCCAAGAGTTGTGGTTGATGGTAAATTCACGAGCGGAAACAGAATTTAACCAAACAACTCATTGTTCAACATGGATGTACAGTACCACTGTCTTTATGATACATAGTTTGGCTTCCGGCCCTTTGGAGGGACATGTGTTGTCTATTTAGAGAGTCGAACCCCGGAATGTTTTTCTCTGTCGAGTAAGGGAGCATGAGGAGGAAGTGGCTAAAGTTTCTCTTGGGAAACACCGCCGGCTTCAGCTGACATCAGACGCTGTCCTATGCTTCTCCGCACAAACGTAAACACATTTCTGACCCCTGACCTCAGACACTCAGAATGATCAGCCCACTGAGGACTCTGAGGATAACCAGAGCAACAAAAATACTACATTTCAGCTCCAGATAAAGCCAAGTTAAGAACAGCGGTCAGTTAAGTCTAAGTTATACCATGGTGTTGGAGAGGCGACCTAAAACCAAACCTTTATGTTGAAAGTTTGACAAACAAAGAACAGTACTAAGAGCATTCATTCTGTGCTGTGTTCTGGTGTACAGTATTACTAGGAAACAGACAGGCTTTAAATTAGGCACCCAAATCAGTGTTTTTATTGAAACATTTTATTAACTGCAATACCAAATGAAATGAATGTGTGAGTGTGCTAATCTTACATAGGGAAATAACAACCATTAAGCTCCCTAGAGTACATGCCATTGAATGAACCCCTATAAATTATGGCGTCTCACCAAGGTGCTTGTCTGGAGGGAGTTGATCAGTGTAAATACGAGATAAAGCAGGGTTAATGAGATAAAGTGTTTATGGACATTTATGTGTGTGTGTCTGTTTGTGTGTGTTTTCGTGTGTGTTCGTGTGTGTGTGGGTTTGCGTGTATGGGTACTTGCTTGTGTGTGTTTACTGCACTGGCTCTTAGCCATACTACAATCCAATACCCCCTCACCGCTAAATTGACATTGAACAGAGATCTCAAACAATCACTTCAGTACAAACAGGCATTGTCATTCGTAGCTAAAACAACAGTCACATTCAATTGGCATAGTAAAGATTAAGTCAAACATTGGATACACTTTCATATGAACCAGACATGGAGTAAGTGGGTTTAGTTTAGCTTTGGCTGGACATCAATGACTAGTTTGGGGCTGGAAACGTCTCTCCAGATCCCCATCTGTCCAGCTAACATTCATCCAGGGGAGATACATCCTTGGAGTCGCCCCCTTGGCCAGGGGTACAACTCACTATGTGCCAGGTTTCACTGGGCAGTGGACCCACCATACCAATAGCATGCCAGGTTGCACTTTCCCATGGCTAGCTGTGAGTGGGTGGCCGTCGGGCACAGTGGCACCCTGTGGCCAAACTGGCAACTTCCCCTTTGTCGCCTCTCTCATTCTGATGGAGGTGCAAGAGATGGCAAGGCCTCGTCCGTTACCCGATCCCGCTGTTTTCAGGGGGATAGCAGAGAATGGTTGAAAACATTTTCTTGCTTTAGAGTTGATTATGTATGCGTTTGTGTTTGCCTGTTATCATGTGGTTCCTAATGCTATATACAGAAATCCCCCTTCCTTCATATTAAATTAACTACGTACGCTGAATAGTGAATATAGAATATAGTGGAGCTTTGTATCCTCCGTGGCGTGTGTGGGAATATGTATGGGTCGACTGTAACGTCTGTGTGTCTGTGTGTCTGTCTGTCTGTCTGTCTGTCTGTCTGTCTGTCTGTCTGTCTGTCTGTCTGTCTGTCTGTCTGTCTGTCTGTCTGTCTGTCTGTCTGTCTGTCTGTCTGTCTGTTGTGTGTGTCGAGTATGTGTGTGTGTGTGTGTGTGTGTGTGTGTGTGTGTGTGTGTGTGTGTGTGTGTGTGTGTCTGTCTGTCTGTCTGTCTGTCTGTCTGTCTGTCTGTCTGTCTGTCTGTCTGTCTGTCTGTCTGTCTGTCTGTCTGTTGTGTGTGTCGAGTATGTGTGTGTGTGTGTGTGTGTGTGTGTGTGTGTGTGTGTGTGTGTGTGTGTGTGTGTGTGTGTGTGTGTCTGTCTGTCTGTCTGTCTGTCTGTCTGTCTGTCTGTCTGTCTGTCTGTCTGTCTGCCTGTCTGTCTGTCTGTCTGTCTGTCTGTCTGTCTGTCTGTCTGTCTGTCTGTCTGTCTGTCTGTCTGTGTGTCGAGTATGTGTGTCGAGTATGTGTGTCGAGTATGTGTGTGTGTGTGTGTGTGTGTGTGTGTGTGTGTGTGTGTGTGTGTGTGTGTGTGTGTGTGTGTGTGTGTGTGTGTGTGTGTGTGTGTGAGTGGTTGGGCTAATAAAAGCTGTTCTGTGTAACTGAGAAGGAGTGAAGGGAGCTGTGATCTCAGCTCTTTAAGTGAACCCTCCAGTCTGAGCGCTAACCTGTCATCAGCCACGCTAGCACTCCCGGCACCATCGCTTCGCGCTTTAATTAATCTTTACCTTTCCTAGAGGATCCACGTTCTCCCCTTCTCAATGATCCCACGTTGTGTTAACACCTCTGAAAACACCACCAAAGCTTAAGGAAAGTGTCAGGTTGTGGTACACTCTTTAATGAGGAGGAGGGGAACATTTAAGCCTTGGAAACTAAGGTAGCGAATCCGACAGATGTTTGATCAAGATTTGATGAGAGTCTACCTGTCTGCTCAACCGCGTTGAGATTTGACTTATAAAACAAAGAAGGTCCCTGCTTCCTGTATGTTTTGAGAGTGTAGAAGTTGAAATGGGGGAGTGATTGTTTTTATTTTTTTCCAGAACTGTAGGGATAAGGTTATTCTGTCTGATGCAGTTGTACACATTTCCCTTTATGCCCAGGTAATGCTGTGCCAAGTTCAAACAGCATAGAGTAATTTTGTGTTAATGATGATCAATTTTCCTAAAGCAGTGTATTGTTCTTTTCACACCAGTGTAATGCTCTTGACTGGGGAAACCTCCTTTCATCTCCTTTAGCAGGGCCTTTCCTCTGTTGATGGATTGGCCTGGGACATAGCCAAATGAAAGACTGAGCTGATATGCCCATTTATGCCATTGTACTGTTTAAAAGCAACCCTGAGAAAACTGCTTACAAATCTATGCCATTTAAAGTACACATAGGCTACATTTGCTTTGTAGTTTCTTTCCCCAATACCCCACAGCCAGATCAAGCCAGAATAAGTATTTTTAGGTGAAGCTGTTGTTTGGTATTGCACACAGTGTAACCTGAATCCAACAAGCCGGTTCATTCAAGTTAATGCAACTGACAGTCCTAATTCTATTGTAGGCTGTCTACATTGTTCAGGTCGTGCTGAGTTGGTTGCATGCTGTGAAACACGCCTGCCCTCTATTTGTGAATTCCGCTGACGATGCAGTGTCATCTCAGACTGCTGGCAGTGAAAAGAGCCGCGAAACAAAAGGCAAAGCGAAACAGGAAGCCGAGAAAATGAACAGCAATGACTTCCTGCTCTGACTCTGGCAACCCGCAGGTTTGTTTACTGGTGGCGCCATTGCTTCTGCTAATCAAAGGCATGGCCAGGAAAGTGGGAAAAAACAAAGATTGACACCGACCATACAGCACTTGACAAGTGGCCTCGTCGCGTTTGTTCAGCGGAATTAAACACTCTGGACTTTTTTCACCTGCTCACGCAAGCAGCCCGCGAGTTAAAAATAAAGACAATGCGCATACATTACCATACATAATACACAGCGACCCCCATTTAATATGCAAATTCCCTGAAATATTACTGAACACCTTCTGTTCGGAGCGAATACATTTGAATTTGCAATTAGAATGATCCTGTATAATTAATGAAAAGCGTCAATTTTTGGCTGCTTACTAATTTGATGAAACATATTGATGGGGCATTTAGGGAGCCAGCCGAATTGGAAGCGAAGCTGGACCAGAACTAGGAAAAGAACCAGAATGTGGTGCAGTTCCCATATGACGGTCCTGCTTGTGCTTAAGTTGCAGTCAGCTTGTGCGTGCTGGTGGCAGCGGTTGGATACACAGATCTTAATTAACCAGGAAGAATGTGACCTGGCTGTGTGTCCGAGTTGGCACAGAACAAATTGCCTGAATCGCACATTGGCTTCATCTACAAATCAGGGAGTGTGTGTGTACTTGTGTCTGCCATGTCTGGTCCTAGCTCTTTATCTTAGCAGAGCTAAGAGACAGGAGAGTCGGAATCTTAAAACACAAAGAGGTGTAGAGAAACTGAAACAAGTGGAACTTAGTTCTACTGCTTTTACAAAGTGCTATACAACTCTCAAGATTTAAGGACTGTTGCAGTTTCCTTCCCAATGAATTTTGAAATAACATTTGTGTCCATAAACCTGTTTCACATCTTTTAAGCATTACAGCTATGGTTGATTTACTGATAAATCATACATTTATAGGAGTAGCCTGTTCAGATTTGGCAGATTGTTAGTAGTTTTTATCACACTAAGATATTTCCAAATTGTCATAATTGTAAAAAGGCTATTCTTTGTGTGGACCTCTTATCTGCACACCAATACAATCTAAGACCCAAACTAGTCTATGCAAACAGAAATTCTTCACAGTCCAATCAAATCTACTCCCACAAAATGGTTTTAATTGATTACCAATAGTGAATAATGCTGGGCGTCCATTTTTACAGTGCATCAAATACTTTCTTTTAAAATATGTTATCTTTATGGAAATGGAATCTAGGCATTTAAATGTGATAGTGAGATTATGACTGTTTCAGTGTGGTATTTTGTCCATAGTTATTACACTGGGCACCATATTGTTATACATATCTTTTCTGCCGTGCCATGTGGACGGAATGGACACTGAGGCGCGCCAGAGTAGAATTCCGTGCCATGGCAGTGTAATTGCAGAAGCACGGGCAGCCAATGGGAGTCCTCAGAGAACAGAACTAAACCCTAGTCATGGCAGGGGACACGCCAGCTGATTAGGAACCATCCTAACCACCCCAAAACGTCAAACCACTTCACAAAAATCCCCAATCAGGCAAATCAGATGAAAACCTAAGCTTGTTCCCAGGGACTTTGTCTCCTACTTGTTGTCGGTGACACTTTAGACCCCTAGCTCTCATCTTTGTGTTTCTAATGTTATGTCTGGCTTAGTCCCTGTAGTGTATGTAATCCATATAACACACACACACACACACACACACACACACACACACACACACACACACACACACACACACACACACACACACACACACACACACACACACACACACACACACACACACACCCCCACACCCACACACACACACACACACACACACACACACACACACACACACACACACACACACACACACACACACACACACACACACACACACACACACACACACACACACACACACACACACACACACACAGAGTCTCTTGACTCTCATTTGAATGGTTAGGGTGGAGGGTTAATGTGAAATCCATAGAGGGAGCAATACAAGCAGCTGATGCTGAGATAATGCTTTTGTCACGGAGGTATTTGGCCGTGGCCGTGTGTGACTGAGGGTGTGTTGCTGTTTTTGGAACGAGTGACCCGTGTGTCAGCTCGGATTTGTGCGGGCCTTGTGCATTTTGTGTGTGTGTGTGTGTGTGTGTGTGTGTGTGTGTGTGTGTGTGTGTGTGTGTGTGTGTGTGTGTGTGTGTGTGTGTGTGTGTGTGTGTGTGTGTGTGTGTGTGTGTGTGTGTGTGTGTGTGTGTGTGTGTGTGTGTGTGTGTGTGTGTGTGCATTGTGGTCTTCTGCACATTATTATCAGTTAACATGTAGTGTTGTAATGTTGATGTGAGTGCATAGCATTTTTCATTTTTGCATACGTGCTGGAGAATGTATTCATGTAAGTGTGAACACATTTATGAGTGTGTGTGCGCCTGTCTGTATGTCTGTGTGTGTGTGTGCGCCTGCAAGCATGTATGTGTGTGTCTGGGCTGGATCCAAGCTGTGCACCTGCACCACTCTCAGGACTTCATTTCCCTCTCCACTCTCCTGTGGCAGACAGCCATGCTGGAATATCTACTGCTTTCCCAGCAGCTCCATATCAATTACTCTGCACTTCTCACCCACTTATGAATATTTATGATATTTGTAATAAAGTACCTCTCCTAACTTGCTCTTTGTTTCTTGCGCCCCATTGATTGAGGCCTGTTTGCTTTACCTTGACCAGTATTGTATTAAACCCTTTCAAGCCCTAGGATCGGTTGGTTTTGTGTGCGTGTGTGTGCACGTTTGTGTGTCTTTGTTGTGTGTGTGTGTGCATGTGTGTATGCATCATTTTTGGGGGACAAAATCCACTGCAAATAGCAAACAATTGTTCTTTAAAAATAATATTTTCACTTCTTCTTCATTCATATATTTTAGTATATTTTCTAAATATGAATGACACTTTCATAGACAGAAAATGTATTTGAGATCAGCGCCGGATTATCGAATGGGCATGCAGAGCAAGTGCCCTGGGGTCCCCGACCTCCTTGGAGGAAATTAGCTATTCAAACAACAAAACATTTTCTCTCACCCATGGCAAAAAGTGTAGAATTGCAGGAAAATAGCTTTAAAACTGCAACATTTTCTCTTAGCCTCGTGATTAAATGTGTGGAATAGTATTACGAAATCGCAAATGTTTCTCTCTGCACCAAATGCAGTTAGCTTGCCCCCCCCACCCCCACCCCCAAATGTGGTAGTCCGGCCCTGTGTGAGACGCATATTTCAGTGCTCCAGGAAGCAGTTACAGTAAGATACTGTAGGTCTGTATCGCTCTGGAGAGAGACTTAATTCCTCTCTGGCACATTGGCGTCTGGATGCTATTAGCTGTGAATGATTTCATGAGTAATCCACTTACACTGGCTGGGAATATGAAAAGATGAATGTTGACATCAATTCTGCACTCTGGACAATAAAGGATGTAACGTTTCTCGCTGATGAGAGCAGCATATTGTTTTTTAAATGAAAAATAAACGTTAAACGCAGCATCAATTCTAATTCAATGGATTATTTAATGTTTCATTACTGGTGTGCTGAGGACTCATTGGTGGTATTGTTAGAGTGTAGAGAGGATATGTTTTCCTTCATACTCTGACTCATCTGCAGTCCATTCTAGTAGGAACTCTATTCTCCCACACTGGGAGTGAAACTCCCCAGTGTAGGTCAGGGGCAGTTAGGATGGATTCCACTGATGCGCACAGCAGACATGGTCCGTGTTGGTGACTATTTTCTTACAGGCTTATATGAAAGAGAGAAAAAAAGCTTTAAAATATACTAAACAAAAATATAAACACAACATGCAACAATTTCATTGATTTTACTGAGTTACAGTTCATATGAGGAAATCAGTCAATTGGAATAAATTCATTAGGGCCTAATCTATGGATTTCACATGACTGGGAATACAGATATACATCTGTTAGTCACAGATACCTAAAAAAAAGGGCCTCACCATGGGCCTCAGGATCTCGTCACGGTATCAAATTGCCATCGATAAAATGCAATTGTGTTCATTGTCCATAGCTTATGCCTGCCCATAACATAACTCCACCACCACCGTGGGGCACTCTGTTCACAACGTTAACATCAGCAAACCTCTCATCCACGCGATACCATACATGTGGTCTGCGGTTGTGAGGCCAGTTGGATGTAGAGTACTGCCAAATTCTCTAAAATGACATTGGAGGCGGCTTATGGTAGAGAAATAAACTTTAAATTCTCTGTAAACAGCTCTGGTGGACATTCCTGCAGTCAGCATGCCAATTGCACGCCCCCTCCAAACTTTAGACATTTGTGGAATTGTGTTGTGTGGCAAAACTGCACATTTTAGAGTGGCCTTTTATTGTCCCCAGCACAAGGTGCACCTGTATAATGTTCATGTTGTTTAATCAGCTTATTGATATGCCACACCTGGCAGGTGGAGGGATTATCTTGGCAAAGGAGAAATGCTCACTAACAGGCATGTAAACCAATTTGTGAAAAACATTTGAAAGAAATACAGTTCTTGTGCGTATGGAACATTTCTGGGATCTTTTATTTCAGCTCATGAAACATGTGATGAACACTTTACATGGTGCATTTATATTTTTGTTCAGTATAGAAATGCCTTCAACTAACTGTCATTTTTTCACTAATCTCTTACTTTGATTCATTATTCTCTTACAAATAAACCCACTTCACGTAGAGACAGATTAAAAAACGTACATACTTTGCTCTTAAAACCCGAGCCAAAAGGTATCGAAACGATAATCACAACCTTAACACCCATTTCTCTCTACTTATCCAAGCAGCCAGGAAAACATAATGTATTCATAAAGCTAAATCTGCTCAGTGAGACTGGGAGGAGATGTTTTTCAAGACTGCAACTGGCCCCTAATGGTGTCCAGGGCCAGGCCAAGGTCCAGGCAGATGGCGTGATGGAGTTCACCTTGTCCATGACCGCCTCATTCCCAAAGCAGCTGAGAGAAGTCTTGGGCCAAACAGATGGAGAATATCACTGGGCTTTCTCTCTCTGTGAGTTAAAAACCTATGTCTGAAATGAGAGCCCCAGTTAGAAAAGGAGCACAACACAACAACAAACTTCTTCTCTACCCAAGCCCCGGCGCTGTTTTTTCCAATTAGGTGTAGTTTGGTGCTGTGTTGACTCCCGGATGAAGTTTCCTCCTCCTTTTATTTGGGCTCCAGTCGAGTTTGATTAAACCTACCGTTTGAGGCATTCTAACATGGTTGGGTTCTCCGCCGACTTCAAAGGCGGGCGTAAATTACACTGACTTTGTAACGATTGCATCATTATGCTTCTTTTATCAATGTATCACTGCCTATGTATCGGTTTGTTCCTCCCTCCTTCCTTCCTCCCTTTTTCTTTGTCTTATCTCCTCTTCAGCACACAAGGAGTACAAACAAACAGAACAACTAGGAGGCTGACATGTTTTTCCCTAGTCAGGTGACAGGGGAGGAAGTCTCTGTTGTCTATAGAGGCGTTCTCAGAGTACTATCTCCATTCACAAACAATTGAAGGGGCCAGCGCTTGAAAAGGTTAAAGTGGCATGAACGATATTAAAATTAAACGCTTGAGAGGCAACCCCCAGGCCGTTTACTCAAATGGGAGAGTTATTTTTAATTTTGGTTCAATAAAGCAAGACGCTCACCCATCTCTGCCCGGATACTTAATTAAATACTTCACGCAGTATATTAGTTTTCTGACGCCCCGTTTGGAATAGTAATAGCCATAAAGAGAAACATTTGTCTGACAGACAAAGTGAGGGATAAATCACTCTTTCCCTGAAGAACGGTTTTGAAATCATAAAAAGACCCTGTCTGTTGGTGTGAGAGAAATGATATTACTTAGTAGGGTCCATTTCTCAGACCATTATAATTTGCATTCTTTTTCTGAGAGACAAAATACTCTACTAGGTTTCTGTGGTTAATATTCATCTATTGTTATTATAATAAAAGCATATCTGGCAACTCACTGGAACCTGAACTGTGACTGAAAAGAACCACAAATGATTTTCCTTGTTTTTGTTCTGTAGTTCTGTGGTCATATTACTCTCCTATACAGGAAGTTGATATACAATACATCTCAGTTGAAGCCTGCTTAATGATGGGACTTGGATTCAGTCCCCTTTTCCAGTTACATTGGTAATCTGCAGTACAGCATGTAAAAATGTGGTCTAGATTTTTCTTTTACAGTACAGCATATCTCCTCTCCCTCTCCTCCAAGTAAGATGTCTCCCAGTGGGCCGTTTCCATGGCTCTGGCTGTGCTTGGTGTCTGCCTTACATCCCCATATTTCTCACACTGATCCCAGTCTGCAGGGTCTAAACTGGTGGCATCTGCTAGTCCGTCTCTCCCTCTGTTTACCAATATGCTCGCAATCTGTCCATAGGCCCCTCATTGACTGAAATATATGGCTTCATCTCAAGTATACAGTGAATCCCCCTCTCCTTAGTCCTTAGCATGCTACAGCAGTGGATTAGGCCTGATTGATTCTGCCATGCACTGAGTGTGCAGTATGTACTGGTACTTTGAGGTTGCTCCTCTAAAATCAGGATAGATGCCATTTATTGGTGAATAACAGACATGGTTTGGATAAAAAACTGTCATCAGGTGTATAGTGTTCAGCTCTTTGTTACTCCAGTGTCTGTGATTGTGTGTGTGTGTGTGTGTGTGTATGTGTGTGTGTGTGTGTGTTACCACTCTACAAGCAGACCTCTCTGCTCCCTCTGTCTACCTCGACAGCCTGCCTGCTCTGGCGCTAGGCCCGAGGTCCACTCTGCATTAAAAAGCCTGCAGGCCCCGGTGTGAAAAATGGGGCCATTTGTGCTTGTTTGTAAGTCCTGTCAAGAAGCAGCACCTCTGGCCCGGCCGGTTAACAAATTGGATGTTTAATCTGGTGACATTCCTATCTGGGCCAAGGGCTAATGTATGTGTCTGAGAATAACCTGGGCGGCAGGCGTGATAGATGGCGGCCTATTATGGCCGGTATTTAAATCTGAGAGGACAATTCCTCTGTCGCCGCCCCCAGACTGACAGCTTGATTTCAGCACTGGGGCCTGGATGGAGCTGTCAATCAACGTGTCAGGGAGGGATTTTATTTTTTCTTCCGCTACCGGAAAGGTTGTTGGACAGCCCGTCCTCTCTCTCGTCTAGACAGTGATTGTAGAGATGTGAGGGAGGATGGAGGTGAGGCTATCTGGTAGCCACAGGTCTGTGACTTTGACCAGCTGACATACGGGGAGGTGCTTGAATTCTACTCTCTGATGCCTAGCACTGAAACAACCCGTAGCTCCTTCCCCCTAGGCATTTATAGATCTGGGACGATTGGATAAGTATAAGCAATATGGTGAAAGTTCGCACTAGCCTATCATATGGAAATGGCTTACTATAGAATAACAATATTTCCAGACAGAAAGATGTTTCCAGACAGATGCCTCATCTGTCTTGACACTGATGTTAACTCATGTCAAAAAAAAATAAAAAATTGGTTCAGACTTACTCAAAGAGATTCAATTGATATAAATTGACTCAATTGATGTTTTAACCCTCCAGTTTCAAGCTGTCAGTAGACCTAGTCAAGTTAATGATTCAATTAATTATTCAACGCCACCTCTATGAAAGAGCTGCTTCTGCATTCAGCTCCATACATCGCTGTTCATGGCTTTACCTCTCATTGTGGGGATTCTTCCCCTGCTGTGGAACTTATCATAGGGTCTGTGTGTGTGTGTTTGTGTGTGTGTGTAGCCTATGCATGCATGCTTGTGTGTGCAACCTCCTCCTGCTGTTTCACTCATCACATTGTGTGTGTGTGTGTGTGTGTGTGTGTGTGTGTGTGTGTGTGTGTGTGTGTGTGTGTGTGTGTGTGTGTGTGTGTGTGTGTGTGTGTGTGTGTGTGTGTGTGTGTGTGTGTGTGTGTGTATCCACCTGCTGTTTCACTCCTGCTGAATTCCTCAGTTTGAGCTCTCAGCCTCTGCTTTTGATGCACAGCGTTTGTTGTGGTTCTATATCTGACGCTCTGAATACACAACCCGAATACATCTGTTCACCGTTCCCACTCTACCTCCAAAACACCTCAGAGATAACGGCAGCATGTCTTTTCTACCTTTTCAAACTTTCAAAACAGTACCGAGGTTAAAAGGTGTTTAATACAATTACACTCATATGTGTTATCCAAAAATCGCCACAATTGGAGAAAAAAAAACACATAATAATTGTTTGATATCAAGAATTGTATTTGTGAACAAACTGTGATCTTTCTGGTGTGTGAAATTATTATGGGTTGTGGAACCAAAGGACAGATTTTTGCAGCTTGCTACAGTTTCTAACCCATGCCTGGGCCATGAGTTCACGGCAAGTCACATATTTTATTCTCTCTCGTTAGAGCATTATGTCATAGAGTGATTTCGATTGGAGAGACAATATGTTCTTTGCCATGGCAACAGGGTCAAAACACAGCTGAGGAGGGACCAGAGGTAACCGGAGTGCAGCGGAGAAGAGTGTGTACGTGTGTGTGTGTGCTTGAATGCGAGTGAGTGTGTGTGTGTGCACGTGTGTGTTGTGTATGGATTCGAAGGCGGGTTAAGTACAAACGTACAGGAGGTTTTGGAGGAACACTGGTTCACTTGGCCAAACAAACAAACTCCCATTCTCTCTGTGCACCAAAGCACTTTCTCACATCCCCCCTCAGAATAGAGCCAGCCACGCTGTCTGTATAAAATAGTGATGGGATGTTCTGTTTATATCTGTGCTCCAGGAATTCTGCGTGTGTTTTTCAACGATAGATCTCACATTAAAATTGGAAACAGAGACAGATTTTGCTGAACAACTGCAACATTTTTCACAAGCTGGTAACACTACTGTAACACTTTACTATAACAAGGCTCTCATTCACAGGACTGCTTTCGAAAGGATAATGTTGATATGATCAATTAAATATTGATTTAGTACAGTCAGATATTATCTATGATCTAATTATGTATCATCTCTTATACAGTAGCAGAGTTATTTTATCCTTTCATGGAAATGGCCAGCCGCCAATTTACCAGGTTCAGACAAAGTCTTCATCCCAAACATTTTCAGCAGTAATGGATATTATGTCACATTATTTTTAATGTTGAATAATCTGCCTCTGATCAAAGATGAAAGGTGAGGTAAAGGCCTGGTGCTGGTTTTTATTGCGATCAATTAAAATGGATTTGATTTTCGGATATTTAATGCCATCTGTCTGTCTTGATGAATCCTCCTCTTGTACTGTGTTCATTTCCAGGCAGAGAGACAGCCTTCCTTAATATGTTGGAAGTGAAACAGACCCTTATAGAACGCATAATGTGGCCACTCAATATTTTAGAAGTAGAAAATGAATTGTGCAAGACACTCTTAGCAGAATAAACTGCTTTTGAGTCTCTGGCAAAGTTTGGGGAATAAGGGACCAGACCCATAATGTGTTGTTAAGATGCTTAAGACAATAGACAGTCAAGAATGTGTGTGTGTGTGTTTGTGTAAACGTGTGTGTGTGTTCAGAGAGAGAGAGAGAGAGAGAGAGAGAGAGAGAGAGAGAGAGAGAGAGAGAGAGAGAGAGAGAGAGAGAGAGAGAGAGAGAGAGAGAGAGAGAGAGAGAGAGAGAGAGAGAGAGAGAGAGAGAGAGAGAGATCTGTTCCAGTGACTGTTTTAGTGCCTCATCAAATATTTAGTTTGATTGTACATGGTCCTGTAATTGCCATCTTGGCTACTGAATTATTGATGGCATGTAGCAGAGCCGAGGAGAACCCTGGTCTTGGAGAGTTGGCAGAAGGGGGGGTCACACACACGCGCACACACACACACACACGCACACACGCACACACACACACACACACACACACACACACACACACACACACACACACACACACACACACACACACACACACACACACACACACACACACACACACACACACACACACACACACTGAGCCATATTGTTAACTCCAGCCGTTTCATAGCCTAATTAGCTGTACAGGAGCTTCCTCAGAATGTGTCAGTAATAATTGGAAGAAGGCATTTATTTTCAACATAGTAGAGTAAATATTAGTTACTGTAATAAGACTGTGTGGAATATGGTTCCTTCTAATGTTGAGGAAGAATGTTCCTTGAATTTAGCAGCACAACAATAATTAATGTACACTAGATCAAATCAAATGACAACTGATTGTGAAACAATTAGTGACATAGCTAATTGTGTTTCAGTGTCTTAATGCACTGGGCAGACTGTGAATCGCTGGGTCCAATCCAAGTGTTTGGATTGGTTCCCTCAGTTATACTGTAAAGCAATTCAGTAGCGTGTCATCTCTCAACTGGCTCCAACCTTAGTTTAAAAATTGGAGAAGTCGACCTCAAAGAATCTGAGGCGCTATCTCATTGCCTCCTGGTGTTGCTCATCTTAGAGTAAACGCCACCGCATGGCTCTGACTTTTCATAAAAAGCAGCAAACACTCAAAGCAAATTGTGGGTCAGAATTGGTAACGCGGCAGCTTTTAAAAATACCCCTGCTGAAATATTGATTTTTTTCTTCTTCTTGCCTAACGCAATAAGTGAAAGATGGGGAAGGTGTGTGTGTGTCGTGTGTTTGTGTGTGTCTGTGTGTATGTGTGTGTGCATTGTATGGAGTCAGGAGGGCCTTGTTATTTGAGCCAGACATAATTGCTTCAGTATAGTGTTATGGGTGTGGCCCCAGAGTGACATCATTTAGAGTGGACCTCAGCCCACGTCCCTGTAATGAAAACGATGCTGAAGTCACACACTTATTCCCTGCTCAGGCTCATTCAGCTTTAGTGTACATAATATGCAATATCTCAAGCTTTATTCCTTTGACACAATACACCACATCCAGTGTTTCAATGCTTTCAAAGCTCTCATTTTGTAATATTTTAAGTCAGAGGGCCTGCATAGTGATTTCCTATAGGGGCTCTTAGGATGCTTGGCCTTTACGTTCGGTGTTTAATTAATTTCCCCCGTCCTGGCCTACTGCCACTTTGTTCAGCTTCTGTTGCCAAGGTTATTCATAAGGCTGTTGTATTTGGACTTACTACATGCTGCGTTCCAATAGTCACATCTCCTCTCCCTTACGTCAACAAGGTCTTATGGGCAAAAAGTCTTATATGCAGAAGGTCTTATGGGCAGACAGTCTTATGAGCAGAATATCTTATGCACAGAAGATCTTATGGGCAGGAGGTCTTACAGACAGAATGTCTTATGGGCAGAAGGTCTTACGGGCAGAAAGTCTTATGAGCAGAATATCTTACGCACAGAAGATCGTATGGGCAGGAGGTCTTACGGGCAGAAAGTCTTATGAGCAGAATATCTTATGCACAGAAGATCTTATGGGCAGGAGGTCTTACGGACAGAATGTCTTATGGGCAGAAGGTCTTATGGGCAGAATATCTTATGGGCAGAAGGTCTTATGGGCAGAAGGTCTTACGGGCAGAATGTCTTATGGGCAGAAGGTCTTATGGGCAGAAGGTCTTATGGGCAGATGGTCTTGAAAGATAAAACTGAGATGGAGTAGTAAATCCATCCAGTCCTTTCATCTATCAGCGGTCACTGAGGAAAGGAGACAAGGACAAAAGGAGACAAGGAAGGGATGCCTTGAGAAGAATGGGAACTCAGCCTAAAGTGAGAAAATATAGAGGAAAGGAAAGACTAGGTTAGCCTAGCACGACTACAGCAGCAGGACTTCCTGCCACTCGCCACAGCTCCACATTAGAGGCTGGCAGGCCCACACACACCTCTGTAATTGATTGCAGGGCAGCGTAATGAGGTGACGGCTTACAACGCCTTTACCTACTTTTAAGAGCAGAGGAGAGACGGGGAAAACAGCCTGGAACTAATAACGAAGCCCTGGCTGTAGATGGACATTCATTATTTATGGTGGTTTAATATGTTTTCGATACTGAGGGGGGGAGGGGTTGAACAGAGAAGGAAAAGTTACTCCCTGGCTTTCCTCCCTTCTGTCCTTCTCTAAATTTAGCCTACGTGATTATTATATGTGTATATTTATCTGAGAAAGGAGGTTTGAAATAACATCCAATCAGGTGTGTAAGTTCATTGGATTGTCACAGATACCCTAGAGACTGAAGCTGGAGAGATAACAGTAGAAGAGAGTATTGAATATTTGAAGTGAAATATATGGTGAAACCTGGTCAAAAGGTTGATGGGCTCCAGTGCTGAGCGGTGCAGCTTCCAAAAGCCTGAGAGTCATTTTCTCCCACTAACTCTAGTCTCTTCTGATGTGATAAGGATGTCTCAGCATCATATGTCTCGTATAAACTGTCACTTAAAATTCTCTCCCAGTTTGAAAGCTAAAACAAAAGAATCTCTGCAAGTCTCAAGTATGCACTGGTTTCGAAAGGCTTTTCAATACTCATACTCTTAATATAGGCCAATAGAACGGGTGTATAGTCATTATATTTCTGATATAATGAAAACCCTGGTGGTTTATAAACAAGGGATTGAAATTTGTCCAATCATACAGAATTGTACTTCTTATTTACAATCTAAGTGAAGTAAAATAGTTTTCTCATAGGTTTGGGTAACCCTTTAGTGACAGAATCATTGTGCAGCTGTGAAGTAACACAGTTTACAGCAAGAGCTCGACCTAAAAACAGACCACTTTCTCTCATTCCCATTTCTCAAAGTTGAGATCAGCATTCAACTTCCGTCTTGTCATCTTCTACAAGCAGCTACTTCTCCCTCTGCTTCTACAAGCAGCTACTTCCCCCTCTGCTTCTACAAGCAGCTACTTCCCCCTCTGCTTCTACAAGCAGCTACTTCCCCCTCTGCTTCTACAAGCAGCTACTTCTCCCTCTGCTTCTACAAGCAGCTACTTCTCCCTCTGCTTCTACAAGCAGCTACTTCTCCCACTGCTTCTACAAGCAGCTACTTCTCCCTCTGCTTCTACAAGCAGCTACTTCTCCCTCTGCTTCTACAAGCAGCTACTTCTCCCTCTGCTTCTACAAGCAGCTACTTCTCCCTCTGCTTCTACAAGCAGCTACTTCTCCCACTGCTTCTACAAGCAGCTACTTCTCCCTCTGCTTCTACAAGCAGCTACTTCTCCCACTGCTTCTACAAGCAGCTACTTCTCCCTCTGCTTCTACAAGCAGCTACTTCTCCCACTGCTTCTACAAGCAGCTACTTCTCCCTCTGCTTCTACAAGCAGCTACTTCTCCCTCTGCTTCTACAAGCAGCTACTTCCCCCTCTGCTTCTACAAGCAGCTACTTCCCCCTCTGCTTCTACAAGCAGCTACTTCTCCCTCTGCTTCTACAAGCAGCTACTTCTCCCTCTGCTTCTACAAGCAGCTACTTCTCCCTCTGCTTCTACAAGCAGCTACTTCTCCCTCTGCTTCTACAAGCAGCTACTTCTCCCTCTGCTTCTACAAGCAGCTACTTCTCCCTCTGCTTCTACAAGCAGCTACTTCTCCCACTGCTTCTACAAGCAGCTACTCCCCCCACTGCTTCCGAGCTGCTATCGCAGAACCAATCCAAAGGGAACCAGGCTTTGATCGGGTGCCGCCTTTCCATGAAGAGACCTGGAATCTTACATTCCTTGTCAACTCCTGCCCAGTGGCAGATGGAGGATCCGGGGCTGCCGAGACAACATCACATGCTCCCCCCTCCACGGACCTCACCATCATCACTCTATTCCTATTTTTGTGTTCTCCGTTTTTTTCCCTTCAGTTTTCTTGTCGTTTCGAAAGCTGTGGCGAATCTTAACTCTGAACTGGCTCTACCCAGGGCTTCTAAGAGGGTATGTTCCAGATTCTCGCTTTTTCTGCGAGTTGGTGTGCCTGCTTGGTTGAGCTCTGCTCTGGTCTAATTCCATTGAAAACACATTGTAGTTGTAATATCAGCGCGGCTGGTTGGCTAACCAGGCCCTTGTCTCCAGCTGCGTTTGAATTCAATCCCTATTGATCTATATCGCTCCTCCCAAGGACTCTAATATCATATGATTTGGGCTTGGGGATGGGTTCTCCATGTTGTTTTATTCCATTGTCATAAAGGACATTAGTAGCCTACGGTGCACCCAAGATAAAGTTTCAGTCAATACCGGCTAAATAGAGTAGCCATTTTTTTTTTTTACAAAATTACCAAATGGCCATATTTCTTTATGTAACAGGGCTCTTTTGAACTCACAACCCCCTTTCTCTTTCTTTGCTTAACACTGTACCGCCACTCAAGGTGGTTTAGATATTTTGATTGCGCAATGAGGAAATTGCTTCGCTTACCACTGTGTGTGTTTTAAAGATATTGTTACTGTCTTATTAGGGAGAAATCGATGCTCTCTTCAGATAGCAACCATTTATTTCTCTCTGACAGGGCTGCTCTCCACTACAGGAGACTCCCAGAATCCTTTGCAACCGAAAAAAATATGCGGCTGCATCGGACGAGGTTATCCCTTGGTTAATGTGACATGGCTGTCTGCGACCTTGCCGGTTGTTAACTTCCTGGATTATTATTGTAATAATGTGGCAATTAAAAAGAAAGCGCTCCATCAAAATAAGGGGCTTATGGTCCAGGAGATGGATATGCGGAGGTTACATGGCAGTGGGAAATGCATTAAGATGGCAATCCATTCTTAATGTATGGCTGGGTGTCTTAACTCCAACTACTGGGTTATTACGGCTCATCCTCATTGATATCCATTCCCAATCAATACCCCTCTGTTACCATAACAACAGTCAATCAACACATGGGAGAAAGGATTGGACATAAAGAAGGACAAATCAAAAGCCAACTCTAATGAGACACCATGAGTCTTTTTGTCTTTATATGACTAAATGAAGAAAAAGGTTGCTTAAAACAATGTTTTACAGGATTTTATTCAAGCATTTACTGAGTGAGATGTCCTTCGTTTGATTTGGACCAACCACAACATAACAAAACATGGTTGCATTTAATTGTATTAGCTACTTTTTCCCACAGCATCTTATTGATAATTGTGTCATCATTTAGATGTGATCAACTGTTTTCAGTGCTTGAATGAAACCTTTTGATTAGAGTTCCAGTGTAATATATATGTACTTTTCTCTTGTGTTTACAGATTCTTCCTGAAGTTCTTCCTCAAATGCAATCAGAATTGTTTGAAAAATGCAGGGAACCCACGAGACATGAGACGGTTTCAGGTAAGACCCTATTTATGGTTGAATCTCCCACTATGGTTCCACACAACATAAGTTATCTCATTATGCTCACAATCCAGGTACATGAATTAAAAACAACAGTATATCGTAAAGGTTCTCTGTTTATCCCACAGGTGGTGGTCTCCACTACGGTGAATGTGGATGGCCATGTCCTTGCTGTCTCTGACAACATGTTTGTCCACAACAACTCCAAACATGGCCGGAGGGCTCGACGCCTGGACCCCTCTGAAGGTACAACTACCTCACACTTACAGACAACTTGATACTTTCTCTAAAACCTCAATATGTCTTGGTGTCTTTGGCCACCTGTGTACCAATGTATAAAAACTTTAGGTGTGGTGAAAATAATGGTGCCCCATTTTATTTTGCCCCAATGAACAACTTTTAATTACATCATCCTCTTTATTGGACTAAATGAAACCACATCCTTAAGTCTGGAAAAGGATGATGACATCCTCATTGAAGTGGGGGACCTTATTACTAAAGCCCTAAAAAAACACCCCTTCATCACATTGTAAAATCTACCTCACCGTGTCGTTTGTGGTTATGATGTAACATGGTGCCTTATAGTAAGAAAGAATAGTACTCTTGTTCTTAAAAAAAAAAAATATATATTTAACCTTTATTTAACTAGGCAAGTCAGTTAAGAACAAATTCTTATTCACAATGACGGCCTAGGAACAGTGGGTTAACTGCCTTGTTCAGGGGCTAGCAGTATTAAAACATTGTCCCCTTGTAACCTACCAGCCTAGCGACCACAAGGCCTAGCAGCTAGCTAGGCACAGTGAAACAGTTTAAACTTACTTCTCAAAGTTTCTGAGTTGAAAAACGACTAGAGCATTGTGATACACTGGATAAACAGTACTTAGGCATTCATAGAAACACAGTGAGAGAGTCCCATGGTTGGTCACCACTGACAGCACCAGAGCGCTGCCAGGAGAGCAGTACAGTACACGAGGCTATCACTGAAGTCAAGGCCCCACTTAGGGAATCTCACCGTCTTTCATCTCAGCCAGATTGGGATGTTTTCAGAGGCGATAAAGCCGACATCTGCTCCTGTCTTTGTTCCACCGTCCCTGTCCCCCCTCCTAGATAAATGTACAACGTTTCCACAGTCTGTTTCACGCCATTGTGTTTTATTAATTTGTGAGAGTCCCCCGTTTGACTGTGTGTTTACTGCTGTGACAGAGGGAAATGAATAACGATGACAGGTGACTACCAGGGAAAAGCCTCTACTCCATCAACACCCTCAACAACTGTTAAATGACGTGAGAGAGACTCTGTTATACAGTATCCCATTGGAGGAAGCCCACTGTGTTTCCTTTAATCTACTGGTTTCAATTGCCATTTATAAACTGGGTGGTTTGAGCCCTAATAGCTGATTGGCTGACAGCCGTGGTATATCAGACCGTATACCATGGGTATGACAAAACATGTATTTTTAATGCTCTAATTACGTTGGTAACCAGTTTATAATAGCAATAAGGCATCTCTTGGTTTGTTGTATTTTGCCAATATACCACGGCTAAGGGCTGTGTCTAGGCACTCCACGTACTCCTCGTTGCGTCATGCGTAAGAACAGTCCTTAGTCATGGTATATTGGCTATATACCACACCCCCTCGGGCCTTATTGCTTAATTAACCCTTTAATGGTCTGTTTCCTATGCCCCTCTGCCTGGGCAGAGAAAAACCTCATGAGACTTACAAAGAAAACCCAATTTTGGGATCATCTTTACATTTGCAAAGGCTAAATAGTTCCACCACTCCAGGGCACAGTTAGCATGACTACCTTTACACCAAGGACCAGTGTGCCTATATAGGATTACACTCCTATCAATTGAATTGAATTGGCATTTGTCCCTGACTTGAATCCAGGCGTAAGATCTGGGAGCAGACTGTGGCAAAGGTATCCCACCTCCACCGCAAGCCACAGAAATGATTTGATCACAGGCCTCTTTCCCCTCTTACAAGTGCAGTGGCTGTTTGGCCAGATATCCTGGAGACAGGACCAGTCAGTCAGCCTGTCTGTCTCCATCTTGTTCTGCCTACACACAGTCTGGTCAGGCAGGAGACACTGTAATGTTTCTATTGAGCTTATTGATCCTCTGAAATTGAAAGAAATCATAACTGTGCATTTTTGATGAGTGAACTAATTGACATCATAGACGGCAGGACCGTATGCAATTAGAAATCTGTTTGGAGAATTCACTTAAAACTTGTTAATTTGTTAATGCTACCCTTGCAATATGTCATGTTGCAATTTGACAGTGACAACATTCCTCTTATATAGTTATGTACTGTACTCATAAACGAAGGCTGGTAAAACAAGAAGTTTAAGTGATATTGAAATGACAACCCAGATTGTACTTAAAACAAGTTGGAGGATTAAGTCCCTTTAAGTAGAAGTCATACCCGTCCCGCTGTCTGTGTTTCCGAAGCAGCTACGCCCTGCATCAAAGCCATCAGCCCGAGTGAGGGGTGGACGACCGGGGGAGCCACTGTCATCATCATCGGAGACAACTTCTTTGATGGACTGCAGGTGGTCTTCGGCACTATGCTGGTCTGGAGTGAGGTGGGTCCAGATACACACGCACTCACTCACTCACTCACACACACACACACACACACACACACACACACACACACACACACACACACACACACACACACACACACACACACACACACACACACACACACACACACACACACACACACACACACACACACACACACACACACGACCATGAAAAAGGAATACCTGAAAATATGTAGATTTCTGGATTTTATCCGTGGAGTCTAGGTGAAGAAACTAAGAGTATGGCCCGGTGCATAAGGCAGGCCATAAAATATTGAAATATGTTCAGGGTGGAACACCTGCTTCAGAGACGACAGGGTCTGTCTACGTGCTTAGACCTAGGTCACTCTGTTAGAGGCAGGCAGACACCTTCCCTCCACAGAGTCTCTATCTCTAACACATACGGTACACACATGGAACTAATTGTCAAACTCACTGCCTTAATCAGTGTGTATTCGGTTGGGTTTACCATGTTCCATCTTTTGTCCATATGTACTGCCTGAACTGGAAGTTGCTCCAGATATTATTGTCTGCTAAATGACTTCTATAAATATAAAATGTGAATTTGCTCGACAGAGTTGGATGATGCTGTAAATATACCTACTAAGACGTTATTGTAAAGAAATAACAAGTAACGTAAATAGACCGTACCTCCCACAGTGCACTGCTCTTAGCGTTAAATAAGTGTGTGCATGTTGATGTGTTCCAGCTAATCACCCCCCACGCCATCCGGGTCCAGACGCCCCCTCGCCACATCCCAGGGGTCGTGGAGGTCACACTCTCCTACAAATCCAAGCAGTTCTGCAAAGGGGCACCTGGGCGGTTTGTCTACACCGGTAAGATCACTGTTCCTCTGCTTCCTCCTCTCTTGCCCTTTAATGTTCTGGGTATCGCTTTATCTGAAGGTTTGTTTATTAACTGCTTATAAACGTTATTACATAGTTCAACCATTATATTGAGTATACAAAATGGGTCTGTTATATCTTCCTATAGGGTTTATTGTTCTCTATGCTATATATTACCATACATATAGTGGTGGCTACATTCCCACCTCTCCTCTGTCCTTTCAAGGTGGTAAACATTTTCCCTTGTTCAAGGGCATTGAGTCCTACCCTTCTTTTTGCTGGAGTTTTTCCCCAGGTTATCCTTCAAGCCTTTGTCTGATGTCCAGACTTTTATGCTGGTGCGTGACTGCCGCCAGAATGGAGTATCGCTCCCTTAAATCAGCGCTTTACTATTCCCGATTATTACTTTGGAATATCCAGATGCCATTCAAAGTAGCAGAAAGGTCAGATGGATGGCTGTTTAGTGAGATAAGTAAATGTCACTCCGTTGCGGATGAAAGATGGGACTGCGTTAAGGCTTTCTGTTAAACATAGGTATTCGCTGCAGCCCGCTCCCCTCTTTGTTCAAAGCACCGCTTAGTTCGGATGCAAGTGTTAGCGGAGCAAATAGACAACTTCACAATGGGCCGTCCAACCCAGCTTACGATTCCTTTTGCAATGCTAATATCTGATTCCATTTGGCGATATGACTGACAACTGTTCAGTGCATTGCTTTTATGGAACTGTGTGGTGAATAGAGCCCCCTTGTTATCTCATTCTGTACGTCCATTAGGCCGCGGGAGGTGTTCTCTGGAGCAAAACGTGTTGTGAATCCCTGGAAGGAGTTGAATATCTTTGTGTTCTTCAAAACAGTGCTATATCATTACGGAAGTACTCAAATGTTGTCAGCATTCATATTTTAAGTCAATAAAAATGAGAACATTGATTGATTGCAAAACAACAAAGCTGTATTTCCCTAATGGTACCTCTGTTCCAAACGCTGGAACATTTCTTATTATTCTGTACGTAAATCTTAGACCTCCATTTAGTATGATATGTTACGTTTCATATGGTATGTATTCATTTACTAAATGTACAATATGTTATGAATTACTTAACATATGATGCGTTATGAATTCTAGCTATGTGGCTATGTTGCTAATGTTAGCTAGGCTGGGTGTTAGGGTTAGCGTTGCCTTTAGGAGTTAGGTTAAAGGGTGAATGTTAAGTTTAGGGGAAGGTTTATCTAAAAGGTTTAAGGTTAGGGTTAGGGGAAGGGTTAGCTAACTTTCGAAGTAGTAAGTAGTTGAAAAGTTGCTAACTAGTTAAAATGCTAGAGTTGTCCGTGATGAGATTCAAACTCACAACCTTTGGGTTGCTAGTCGTTCGCATTATACGACCACTCCGGCAACTTAAGTAATATTCTGTTTTATGTAACCACACCAAACATAACATATAATACTAATTTGAGTGCATGGATTTACCTTTACTATATTACATCTAGTCTATGAGACCAGGCTGAACACAGACAGGTGGCGGCATCATAATATTGTACAAGTCTCATAAGTCTCTGGTTCTTACTTCCAGATTGAGACCCATACTGTGCACACATCAACAGTTAATCTGATTTACACACATATTTCAAGATTGGGAATGGGTCCGTGTGCATTTCTAATGCATATTTATTGTGCCAGGAGTGTGTTATATTCATGAATGCAAAATGAGGCAAGCTTTTAAATACTAAATAGCTTGTGTATAATTGAACAGGAAAGAGAATGCATCCAGTCTCAATGATGTCATTTCCTCTGGGGAATTTCCAGATGCCCAAGTGAGCTCTTCTTTCAGTGTGTCCCTTCCCAAAAACATAGCCCTCTTTTATCAAACAGGCAAATCAGTTGTGTTGTAGAGAGGGACGTACTTATATCGTTATGACATATCAAAGGTTTCATCAACACATTTATTTTGTTTGATATCATGCTAAAAGACCAAGCTTTCTATGAGTTTTGAAAGAATTGCATGTGGGTCTAAATGTTTTATTTCGCTCTATGTTCAAACTCAGTGAAGCATAGGAAGACTGCAGCTTATCTACAATGCAGAGACAAACAAGACTTTGTTGACTCTGTCACTGCCCTAATGTGGCTGGGTCTACATGAACTTATGAGACAGAGAGAGAAGGGGG